>NC_141077.1:10000-312500 GCF_041138505.1 Cibotium barometz | reverse complement strand
CATCCCCCGGCTCTGCCGGGGGAGTGGACATGCTGGAGGAGAGGCGATGGAGGCGTGGCGGCCAGCGCTGCCCCCGTCTCCTCACACTTGACCTCCTCAACATCGTCTCCGCCTATGCCACAAATTGGACGTCCTCAACACCATCACCGCCTACGAAAGCTACAACGTCCACCTCCAACGAAGCCGCTGCCCGGTGCATAGAAAAGAAGAACAGAGAAAAATCGAGAAATGAAAAAAAAAAACTCACCTCTTCTCTTGCATTCGTCTGCCTGCTTGCTGAGTTGAGAGTATCCTTCATGTACCCTAAATACCTCTTTTCCTTCGTGTACCCTTTTAACTATGCACCACATATGTGTGTGTGGCCTAAAACATACTTAGCCTAAAAATAGATACATATATATACACACATATATATGTCTAAAAATGTATTAAGCTATATGTGTTTTATTGTACACACGTACATTTTATAGTTTAGGCTAGTAAAAGACTAGTCTCTTTGTAAATACACACACACACTAAAATACATATATCCCGGGGGATTCTTAGCCTAGAATATATACAATATAATAATATAAATATAAACATGTGTGTGTGTATTTATATATATCCCCGTCGGGGGATTCTTAGCCTAGAATATATACAATATAATAATATAAATATAAACATGTGTGTGTGTGTATTTACAAAGAGACAAGCCTTTTATAAAAATAATACTTAGAATCAATAAATGTATATATTTGTGTATTTTTTATATATTTGTAGATACATATATATTTGTATATTTTTTATTAAAAAATTTTATCGTGGTCATTCTCAATCGTGATTGCTCCACCTTGTTTTATCATTTCAACCGCCTACATTCTCAATCGTGATTGCTCTACCTTGTTTTATCATTTCAACCTCCTTCATTCTCAATCGTGATTGCTCCACCTGTTCCTTCGTTTTTATATTTTCATTTCACATTTTTGTCTCTCCTATCCTTTCTGTTTCACATTTTCGTCTCTCCTGTCCTTTCTGTTTCACATTTTCGTCTCTCCTGTCCTTTCTGCATCTTCATATTGCCTTCCCTATGGAGCACACTATTACCTTTGAGTGGGAGCTTGATGGCTGTAGCAAAAAATCTCAAACTTTAATACTTCTCCACCAGACCACGCTTGTCAGTCTCACGGATATCTACAAGGGTTTTTGCCTTCTTCACACGCCCTTTCTGGAGTGAAAGCTACTAGGACCGATGGAAGCCTACAGGAAATCATCGCTCATTATGATATGGAGGGCAATAAAAACTACCTCATAGATATTTCTCGAAGTAAAACATATATGCTACAATGTAGTCCTCTTTGTGCTGCTGATAGTCTTGATTCTAGTGCTGATGACATTGCCCAAGATGTCCGACATTTGGAGAGTTCAGTGGATAAAGAATTAGGGACACAAAACACCCATGTTCGTATCTCGAGTGACTTGAATGGCTCAGCAACTATTTTGCAACCAGGTGAAGGCACAAGCAATCCAAAAGGTTCAAAGCACAAGATCTCTGAAGATGAATGTATTGCTTCAGAGAGTATACTTTTGGTTCTTCGTAAGAAGGAGCAACCTTCTCTTCTGCGTTCATTGTTGGAAAAAGTTACTTGAGTCATCCAAGTCCAGGAGGTGCCAAGACATTATGATGGTGATTCCATCCTAGAGTTTCCACCAACATATGGCAAAATAGGAAATATGGATGGAATGGAGCAAAAATATGATGGTCACCTATGGACACGTCCAGTAACATCAAACATGTCTGTAAGTTGTACCGTGCATATTAGCTATTGTGTTGGTACTTTGGAGTGCCATAGGCTCAGCTGTCCTTTTTACTTGAACAATAAAAGGTATAACAACACCTTCTTTCATGGACATCTGACAAAAAAGATTGCAATTGGACTTTTGACAGAGGATGAGAAATCTAAAATAGTTTGTCACTTTTGTCGCAAAACTGTACATTGTGTGCAAGTGTGTAGATGTATTGTGTATTACGTAATGCCTCGTGACACAACTATTACAAGAATGATGCTCCACACTGGGCTGCATGAACATCCAGTTCAGCCAGGAACTTCAAGGTCAATGTTGGAGCGCGTGAAAATGTTTGTTTCTCAAGTGCTGAAAACCCAGAGAAGTACAGGTCCTCGAAAAATACAGATGGATATTGTGAAGGATATGCTATTTTCCTCCATGATGAATCAAAATGATGAGCTACCTACAAGTATTGGGGATCATGAGCTCTGCAATTTTGAGGAGGAGTTGAGTCCTCTTGTGGAAAACCAGAGGTGAGTAATCACTCTATAACTTAATTATATTTGGAAGTATTTTTCTACATTCGGTCCTCTCTTTATTGTGAAATTATGTTTTTTAGGTTTAGACGTATTGTATCCCAGGAGAAAAGAAAATTGATGCCAGCAGGAGAGGGCTTTGATAGCATCCTTCTTATACAGAGAAGATCTTGCTATTCATTTATACAAGGTAGCCGTTTCCCAGGACAAGGTGGCCCTGATGACAAATGTTATGTCTTTAAGATGTCTTTGCGAGGACCAGCATCAGGCGGCGTGGACTTGGTGAATCGCATGCGGTGTGACAGTGGAGGTGACTTGTCAAAGTCCTGGGTTTTGTTTGATCACACTCATCGATTTTTTGGTTGGTCAACAATGGCTTGTCATGTTTACGACCCAAGGTGAGACTACGAACTCCAATTTTTTCATTTCTTTCATTTACCTTGAATGATACCTGACTGAAAAAATTCTCTCCAAAATCTTATAGTGTTCAAGAGCTGTTGACAATTGCCACATGCGAAATGAAGGAGGAGGATACAAAAAGCCAAGTCCTATTTTGGGAAATGCTGAATAGCACAATGGAGCAATGCGGTTATGCACCCGCACACTTCTATGGGTTTATGGCTGATGAAGCAGGGTCCAATTGGTGTGCAGTTAGGACCGTTTTCAATGGGGGTCCGCACAACATTATGGAGGATAGGGAGCGAACGTGCTTATTCCATTGGAAACAAAGTTTGATGAAGCATGCTAAACAATGCGTGAAGGCAGAAAGTCGACAACACCATATTGACTTGTGTGAAGAATGGAGATTGGCAACCAATAAGGAGTCAGCTTTCTTAAAAAGTAAAGAGATTCATGAGTGGTGGAGAAATGGACATGTTCATGAGGGAAAACTATCAGTGATGGTGGATACGTGGATGAGTTGGTGGGAAGTACGAATAGCACATTGGGGCAACCTCATGTCAAGGGTGAGAAATTTTATGGAGAACTGATATGTTGTATGGATGTATTTGCATTGGAGTCAATTTTGTGAATTCTTGTATGAAACCTCTTGTGTGCAGGTGGTCTTAAGCTCGGTGGATTTAGCACAAACCCCTCGAACAAACTTATCTGAAAGTGTACATGGGAGTTGGCTTGCTGGTGAAGGATACAAGGAAAAGGTTAGCTTGTATGATGCGTGCATTTCAGATATGGCAAACGCTTTACTACAAAGTGCAAAGCAATATGCATACCAGATGGGGAAGCACAAAGGTGAGGGACCAAGCTTGAGCAAGTTGCTGGACAGGGTAGCAGCAAGGTCAAGACTGACACCACCACAAGTGGCTCGCATGGTCCATGATACAGTTGCTAATACTCCTATGTATGAGGAATCAAGGCCTCTACATGGAGATAAGGAGACTATTCAACGGAAGAGGGTGAGGACAACGGAAGTAGACCAATGCTCACATCGTCTAGGTTATGTCATGCAGAGCAGACATCGTCAAAACTGGGGAACAGCAAAAAGAGTAAGTTTTGGAGATAGATCTAGAACAAACAGTGAAGCAAGTCCCGCTTCAAGGGGAGGACCAAAAAGTCCAATGACTGGAGGAAACAAAGATGTTGGACATGAAGAGCCTAAACAACATTATGGCACAATGAGCGGAGGACAAATGCATGTAAAGGAAGAGGCCGTTGGACGCACAATGTGGGCCATTAGACGAACCCCATTGAACTCAAAAGTCAAATGTTTGGGAGGTATTGATGGAAGACTTAAGTGTAACTCATACATACAGGGAAGCTCTATTGGAGTTGTTGCCCCTAGCTTCTACTCAGAGCGATGACATCCTGGTCCGGGAGGGCCAAAGGCTCAAATGATGTGGTTTTGTCCTTCAGATGTTTCACACACATGGCATGTAGATCCAAACATAATATACAAGCCATCATACCTAGATATGTGGAAAGTGGATGTTGGGACCAACATAACCAACCAAGAGGTAGATAAATTAGTAAAGGCAGGGTTCAAGCTAGATATTACTCATGAAGAACCTTTTGTGTCGGGGGTGGGAGAAACGTCCACACAAGCAGCGGGCAACAAAGAAAGTGATAAGAGGCCACATGATGCTACACAGAATACAAAGAGATCAACCAACTAGAGGCATTGGATTTCCAAAGAAGCAGAAAAGAGGATTGGTAGTGCCGAGGCCATGACAGCGACAGTCCTTAATGAGAGTGCAATGCAGCCGTCCCCCTACTCTATTTTTCATTTGGCATGTGAGAGTGGAGAGGACTATTTAATACACATCAAGGTACAACCTTGGTGTACATGTCCTGATTTCATGCAAAGAGAATCAGGACATGTCCTGATTTCATGCAAAGAGAATCGAGAGGAAAGTCTTACGTTGCATGTAAGCATATCTATTTTGTCTTCTTGCGAGTTTTGGGATTACATAAGAATGAGGATATGGTAATGCATCAACCGACACTGTCACCAGAGGAAGTGGACAATATACTATCACGTCCTCAAAGCAAGGATGTTTGTGCCTATACTTAAGCTTTAATCAAGCCTGTTTGTGCCTATACTTAAGCTTTAATCAAGCCTCTCATGTTTGTGCCTACTTAAGCTTTAATCAAGCCTTCCATGTTTGTGCTTACTTAAGCTTGTAATAAGGAAATGTGAAGTCAATCTTTTTGTAAGAAAATTTGAACCAATATTATTTTTGTCTTGCTTTGGGATGGAGTATACTGTCACGTACTCTAAAGTCTTATTGTAGGTAGCTTGCGACGCTATGGTAAAGGAGTTGTACCAACCAGATATCTTCTTGTAAGGAAATGTGAACTCAATCTTTTTGTAAGAAAACATGAGCCGGGTATACTTGTTTTTACTTATGTTGAAATAAACATTGGAAGAAAGGTACATAGATAGGTATTTTTATGCCTATATTTAAGTTTCTTGGACATAAAATGTGTGTTTATGTGTAGGAAGGTAGGTATGTAGGTATGTATGTATGTATGCATGCATGTATGTATCATGTATGTATTGTACAAATGTGTGTATATATGTAGGAAGGTAAGTAGGTAGGTAGGTAGGTAGGTAGGCAGGTAGGTAGGTAGGTAGGTAGGTAGGTAGGTAGGCAGGCAGGCAGGTAGGCAGGCAGGTAGGTAGGTGTGTTTAAGAATATACATGTATATATGTATGTATGTATGTGAATGTATTTATTTCTCTTTCATAAATACTTACTATATAAAAGCTCACCAAAATGTATCATTTTTCTTACAAGCTCACATAAAACTATCTTACCCCAAAAAGCTCGCAAAAAAATCAAACCCAATATACACCCAACTGACATGCAAGCCACTGACACACTTGAATGGAATAAAACCCACCACTGACACACTTGAATGGAATAAAACCCATAGCTATAAGCCTCACATATCAAGTCCCATGAGAGTGATAAATAACCAACCCATCACCATAGCCATCCTAAAAGGAAGACAAACACTGTTGATATATAGCAAAAAACTTTGACTTTATATAAAAGGTCATTACTGGATACATCTATGAGATAGATACATGATTTTGCTTTATCAAAAGGTAGTTACTATCCACATCTTCTTCTTTCACTATTTTTGCATCAATGAACCATTTTGGTAAATCCCAAGCAATACATACATTACCCAATCCCTCTAAATTGGAGTAAGATGAACCATTGATAGTCAGCGTGGAAAGAACCTATGATGTTTAGTGGAAAACCCACAATTGAGATGTGTTTTGACCATGGTTCTAGAACAAGAGATAGAATCATGATGATATTTTTTTTGACCACCCCAAAGCTATACAATTGATAAAACTTTGGTAGTTACAAGTTGAGAGAGTTCATTAAGGTGTGACTCTAGTTGAGATGAGAGCTTCCCCTTATACCCTCACTCCCACTCTAGACACACATTCCAACACGTCTTAAAAGATCCCACACCTTCATCCTCAACATAAATTCTAGCTTATGTTAAAGCCTTCTCTCCTTGAGAGTGACCCCGTCTTACTAACCCAATACAAATCTCAATATGAAGACCATAAGCACTCTCATGACATCACCCAACACATCCCACAACCAAATATTTTCAAAGTGAGGAGACAAGATTTCCCACAAACACAAACTCCACCAACCATTAAAAGCCAAGAAAAACACCTAAGACTCTTGCTTAGGGATTATACTTCACATGAACACAACACCAAAGAATATATGGCTAGCAAGAAGTTGTAGTTGAACACAACCTCATCTTGTTTCTAAATGTTCAAGATCTTCATCCCCTTCAAAAGGTGTCCTTTATACTCTGATCATTAACGACAGCTCATAAGGTCTCCATCTTCAATGTTGCATCTTTACCAAGCTTGAGTGAAGACCTTCAGTTTGAACAATAGAGCCAATAGAATCTTCGCTTGTGTAAGATTCCTTTCTCTAGATTTTGAGGTGTAAAGGTGTAAGAACCTCCCCTTCTGTTCTTGTAATTATTCCCCTCTCTGAAATAGAAGAAAGATCTTGTTTTACCTTGTTTTGGCCTAGAGAGAGAAAATGTCTAGAGAGAGAAATCCTAAATTGAGATATATTTGGATATAAAAATCCTCCTAGTGTCTAAAATAGATTCCCGGGAAACAGAAGTTCAAAATGAAATTTCCAATGTGCATTAGGAATTAATTGAAAATGGTACAAGGGACTTTAGCCTAAGGGTCTACATTTTTAGAAATTTTTGGATTATGGTTCCAATGGACCAATTGGATTAATCCAAGTGTTGGGATGAGATAAATCCAAAGAATAAAAGAAAATACCCAAAAATGAGTAAATGCTCACATAAGATGAAGAGTTGACTGAGTACAAGGTTTATTAATTAAAAATTATGAGATATTACTAAAAAAATGAGATATTTTGGAATAATGATGCATTTTTTACATCTTGGTAAGGAAAGGGAAAATCTTGAGGTAGGCACCTCTTTCACATGTAAGGAAGGGTTTTTAATTCAAAAAAATTGTGATATTTTTATCTCTCCTCTCTCCTGGATCAAACCAAATAAAAAAGGGAGCCAAACTGGTCCAAATTGAGTCAAATTGAACTTGGAAAATTTCTAAAACCTAGTTGGACTTGGTTAGTGGCCTCCCTCACCTATAAATAGACCCTCAGTCATTTTGTAATTGAATATTGGAGCTATTCTATGTAGTATTATATTAAAAGAATCATATTTTCTATTATTCCTTAAATTTTTCTCTCTCTTGTTGGGAGCTTGGAGCTCTCTCTCTCTACAACAACTCTTGGAGTTGCCCTTCTCCTCTTGGTGGACCAATTGATTGGTCGGGGGCTTCACTGCAATTAGAGAATCAAGCCAAACTTGGAGGTAAAATCAAATTTTATGGTTTTTTTTCAATTTTCTCAATAACTCTCTTCTTCGCAATCCCTCTCAAGCTTGAGAAGCTTTCTAAATGATTGTTTTAATTCAAATCAAGCTTTCCCTTAAAGTCTTAATGCTTAATTAAGAGAAAGTTAATCTTTATGCTTATTTGTAATGCTTTCTTTAAGTAAATCTCTCTCTCTAAAAGAATAGCCATCTTTAAGTAAATCTCTCTCTCTAAAAGAATAGCCATCTTTATGGCTAAATCCCTTGAAAAAGGATGCTTCTCAATGATAGTCTCTTAATTCAAAGCTAAAATCTAGGCTTGATAAGCTAGAGATTAAGAAAATGATATTTTTATGATTTTGTAAAATAATGGTTATTCTTTTAGATTATTTATAAGTGGTTAAAAACTACTTTGATTGATTCTAAATGAGAAATAGATTATCCTATCAATTTGGAAAAAGAGAAATAATGGAATTAGCTTAATCTAGTGGAATAATCATAATTAAGTTTATGATTATGGTTAAAATTATGATTTAAATTCATAGTTTGATTTTAAGCATAAAAGAGGAACTACTATCATATTTTTATATCGATGAAGGAGTGATTGCAAATTGGAACTCAAGCTAGATATTTTGGAGGATTATGATTAGTGATACTATGCTTTCATTAAAAGATTGTTTGAAAGATCGCTGAATTTGTGAAATAGACAATTTCATATTGTAAGTGGTGCTATCTTGAAGTTTGCTTGAAGCGCCGGCTAGGGGGCCTGGGAACTCTTTTCCTTGGTACCCGAGGTAAAACATAACCAAATTTATAAATGGATCCTATCACTACAATGGTTGGCTAACCCATGGGATTGGATGGGGTTAGGCTGGACTGATGGATCCCTAAAATGAGACTCAATTCTGTTAAGCTATGATAGCTGAAGTAAATCTCGAATAGTACTTGTTCTATGGAAAAGAATCAATGGCTGTGCCTCTTGACAACAAGGAAAAAAGCATTGGTCTCTATGATCCAAGTGCAAGTCTCTTCCAAGTTTCCTTGATTGGACCATGTGACTTACAGGCTTGGTCGGATCAGTTTGGTTAGTTAAGGCTCTTGACTACGTTAGTATAGATTTTCCTGGAGAAATCGCCCGTGCTTTCTGGGCGAGGGAAGTTTTTCCGGGTTTGGTTTTGGAAGAACCGAGGGATTAGTCTCTTGTCTGGATATCCGTGGGCAAGGCCCCGAGAGTGAGAGGCTCTGCCCTACACATGAAGTGCTACTTCCATTGCTAGCACCCCCAAATTCGTTGCACGGAGGGGGCAAGGATCTTTCAGCTTGAGTGAAACATTAGAGTGGGTAACATGAAGAGCAAAGTTATCTATGCTAAATCTCCACTATAGAGCATGCTCAGCTCTCTCAAACAAGATCGACAGTGTCTCCTCCACTCACGATCAGTGGCCCACCACATTTATTTATAGCGATCCAAGTGCGAGAACCTTCTAAGGTGGTTGAATCTTCCCTTTCCAACTTTGTTTCCATATCCCATTGAGGCTATCTTCACATGCTTGCTATTCTGCTTTATGTACAGTCCCAAGACGATGGCCTTGCCCTTCTCATATTGTTCCCATGTACGTGCTAAATTTGTCTTTCTTGCTTCCTCTTGGTGATCAAGAGTATTCCGGTGACCAGCTCCTTCTGCAAACTCCTTGCTCCTGTCACCCTTGATGTGTCGCTTTCATCAATCGGGGTGGGGTCACTAAGGTGTTAAACACCTTAGTTAAACCCTTTAAAAGATTTTGTATAATACCTTTATATACATGATAAAAAAACTACCTTGCTACCAATATTAGCCAATAAAAATATTAATCATGCCTTAATGCTACCCAAACTCAGCCATCACCAAAAACTTACCACATTAGGAAAAGTCCCAAAAATAGCCTTTGTGATGATAAATTCCTGAAATGATGAACCATTGCACCCAGTCTTCTCAAGCAGCCATTGTCAGAGTTTGCTAACCCTAGGTATCATTACCAAGGTTGCTACCATTGGGTTCAAAACATATCAATCATAGAGAGCTCTTGAAAAGGTGCATCATCATTTCTTAATCTATGATGTTCACCCACACAATGCATCAAGAACAATTCTATAAGTATACAAAATATAATGATGTACGTCAAGATACAACCTCCTCTATTTTGAAGAACAAACCAACCATTATTTCATGACACAAAAACACTAGGGTTCTATACATATATACATGTTTTTTTAGTTTATTTTTTCAGCCTCACAACGTCCTCACACAAACACAAGAGGTAAAGGACCTTGTGTCTCAATTTTGGACTACTGAGATGCATGTGTCCTCTCAATAAGAAAGACATATGTTCTCAAAGGATGGGGAGAAATACTTTTGTGTGGTATCTGGTTCATCTTATTAGTGAGCTGCCCACAGGTTTGTGTTCATGCTTTGTGAACTAGTTTAGTCATGATTCAACTTATTCTCGATGACTTCTTTTCAATGTTAATCACACTGGGTCACTATCTATTAACCTAAACATACTACCTTGTATGAGAGAGAGAGAGAAGAAGACAAAGAAAACATGCAAGGGTAGATTCAAAGAATAGCATTTAGCCAACCCTAACGAGGGTGAACTCCTCTATGTGAGGCCGCTAGGGGCTCACTCCACCACCACTTGTGTCACCCAAGTAGAGATTCACAAGCTAGGTAAAGAGAAAAGAACAAGGGAGCTATGGAAAGCTCTACCTCCACTCAATGCCAATGTGCACGCAAGAGGGATCTCGAGAGAAAGACAAGAGAAGGGAGAGGATAAGAGAAGCTATATTAAAACCATCCCCTCCATGCATACACAACAATAAAAGAAGTCATCGTTCACAACACAAGCATGCAACCATAGTCTCAAGAGAGTGAGAGAGAGATTTTATCAATAATAGCGCTTTGCGCGGTTATAAAAGGATGTTACAAGAAGCGTGACCATGCTTGAAAAATGATGTTAACTAGAGTGGTTAACATACCCCCTAGGTCCGTCCTTAGAGTGGATCTAATGGTAGTAGATCAAGTACATCCGAAAAAAGTTGCATTGGGAGGAGGTAGGATTTGGGGGGGCTCGATGGAAGGCACAGTAACTCGTCCAGAAGGTTGTCTCCACACATGTATCCACTGGATGTGCTCATAGTAGCCAAATAGATGCTTCCGTGTTGGGCCCTTGTTGATGTTGAAGGCCAAGCCTTGAGTGCCTTCAACCATGGTAATGGCTCCAATCTAGGAAGGTCTCCAACAGTGTGATGATCATATTGAAGAATCTGATTGTGGCAACCACACTGAGATCTAGCGCTTGCTCATATCTGTTGATGAACTCACATTAGGGAAATTATGAGCTCATTTTGGGGCCCTCTAAGGAGTTTCATGCTCTTTCTCTCTCTATAAATTGGGGCCACAGTGAAATTTGAGCACATCATTTCTAAAATTTTTGGAGCTGGAAGATTTAGAATGTACTCTTCAAGATCTTTCCAATGGTATATAACATGATGGGGTTCTAACATAGGATAGTGAAGCTTTCCAAAAAGCGGTTTCAAAAGTGATGATGTGGCATGTAAGGTTACATTTCAGCATCTTAAATCTTGTTTCTAGTGTATCTTGAGCATTACTACTTGATAGTTGTCAGAGATTGTATATTTGAAATCTACTCATCATAAGCTTCTCAATGATATGTCACACAGAGGGGATCTGAAATAAGATTGATAGGGCTCACCATGGCCCCACTTTTTAGAGAGAGAAAGAGTATGAAACTCCTTAGAGAGACCCAAAATAAGCTCACAATTTCCCTAATGTGTAGGCACTTGAGCATGTTGGCTTTGGTGCACGGGTTCTATGGCATTCGAGGAGCAAACCATGAAAAATTGTAAAGCAGTTTTGGGTTCTTGGCCTGCTCCTCATGGAACAGATTTCATGCCCATCAGTGATGGATCCACAGATACTCAGGGTTGATCCTGAGTTAGCACGGTGCCTTATAATATTGGTCACCCAGATATAAGGTTTGAGGAGGAATGGACGTCGCCAGGCTGGCTTCTCACCCATGAGATCAAACGTGATGGGACGAGCAGTGGTGGGTGGCTTATGGTAGCCCATAGCACTGTCAAGTTGGGTGCTTCCGGCCGCAATGCTTGGCATTGAGGTAGGGTCGTAGGATATTTAGGTCCATGCAATTAGTGACTCTGGTGATGGGTGCCACTTGGAGTTGTGGAGACCGAGTAGGATTCGTATGGCTTGCTTGAACTCCATGTAATCAAGTGGATCACACCAATTGAGAGGGTTGAGTGGAGGGATGATTTCCTCCTGTTCTTGTGGTGGTGGTGGTGGGATTTCTCCTTCTTCCAAGGGTGGGGGGGGAGGGGATTTTGGGTGGTGGTTGTGACTAGGGTGAAGGGGTGGCTGATGTTGAGGTGATGGTGGTGAGGCTTGAGGTAAGTAATGGGGGAGGCCTGGCAGATGTTGAGGGTAAAGTAGTGATGGTATTAGCTACGACTAAGTTGAGGGTTAAAGTGGTAGGTGAGAGAAGAGTTGGTGAGGGAGGTGGAGTGGGGAGATGGGGGGGTGTAAAGGATTGTGAGGGGAAGATAGTTAGTGTTATGGTGCCGGGTTGGGGTGGGGGTGGTTATGTGTTTGTTCTGGGGTTAGAGGAGATGGGAGGAGGAGGCTAATGGGGGGCAGATGAAGATGGATGGTTGTGTGCTTGTGCTGGGGTTAGAGGAACAGGGAGGAGGCTAATGGAGGGGGGAGATGAAGATGGGGCTTGGGGAGGTTGCCATCATTGTTGTTGTTGTTGTTGTTGTTGTTGATGTCATCCGAGTCAGAGTCATCAAGGCATTTGGAGTGGAAAAAGGCTTTGGCTCTATGGCTTCATCGGGGGTGAACTCCATTGGGTAGGCCACATCCGAGTCATCAAACTGCATGATACATGTGGCATGGGTAACCTCCATCTGCAAAAAACAACGTTGATATAGGATTAGGCCTTCTACTTAGTATGGTTGAAGCTCATAGCGCCTAAGGGATTTGTAAGAATCATATACAACTTCCCAACTTGTGTGGTGTAGGAATCATATACAACTTCCCAACATGTGTGGTGTAGGAATCGTAGGCCTTGAGCAGTCTTGGGGAAGGAATAAGGGTAAGGGCAGAGCCCATCTAGTACTATGAGGTCTACGGGCTCGGGTTGTTTAGTTGGCTAGTAGTATCGAAGGAGATGGGCATAGCTGATAAGGGTGTCTTAGAGAGGATGGACTGGGAAGTCAAAAAGGATGGAAGGGTGGGTGAAAGAAAATTTCCCTTGAAAGAAGAGGGCGGCTAGGAGGGAGATGCTGTGTGGCCTGGGAGTTTGGTTAGAATATAAGAAGAGGTGGGTTGGGAGAGTGGTTCATCGTGAAATATGTCATGTTGTAGTAGGTTAAGGTGGATGGTATAGAAATTTCGCTCAAGGATTTGTGAGGGGTTTTACGGAGGGATGTCTAGGACGGGAAGCTCCATAGCTATGTCCATCAATGCGTCGACCTTTCTTTTGACCGCACTAGGGGGATAGGGCCAGAGGGAGTGGCTGGGTGTTGGGTTGCATGTGCCTTCAGTGGCTTCCAATTGCACTATTTCTGATGAAGAGTCTCATGTGCAACCTCATGGTGGTGCTGGAAGTCAATGTTCATTTTGTTGAGGCTTTCTTTGGCCTGTGTTTCTCTTTGGAGGATATCTTGTGTTACGGCCTAGGTGAGGGAGAGTTCATTGAGGGCCCACTGCTCGGCCTCCTATGCTACCTATAGCTGGCTTTGGAGCTCTAAAAGGGAGGATAGGGTGCTTGCAAGTACTTTATCTTTGTCATCCACCAGGGCTTGTTGGAGGTGGATATTATTGAGGGTGGCAGCATAGAGAGCCTCTACATTTTGTTTTTCATGTGCCATCGCAAGCAACATCTATTCCTCTACCACTGTTGCTATCTCTTGTTTTGTCGATAGACACAATTGGTTATTTGAGTGATAAGTTCACGGGCCATGTGGGAGAAACCTTGGGGGCAAAGTCTGGCACTTCCCCATGTGATGCACGGACTTTCCACCACCGGTGGCATCCCTTGGGATGGATGACATGTGGTCTAATAAGACATGGTGTGAGCCCTTCCGCATTGTAATAGTGAAGTCAAACTCCATCAAGATCAGTAACCATCTGGTGATCTTCCTGTTGTGCAAGTCTTGTTTACCAGATATAGAAGAGCTTGATGGTCTGCAAAGAAGATAAATTTGGTCGCTTGAAGATAATGGTAAAACTTCTTAAGTATGTAAACCATGGCCAACCGTTCCCTCTCAGTTGTGGTATAATTTTGTTCTGCCTTGTTTAGTTGGCCGGCGATTGGCAAAGCTGATGGGGAAATCCATCTTATGTTCATTGGGTTGGGCCAGCACACAGCAAAGGCAGAGGCATCGATGTGGACATGAAAGATGATGTCCCAGTTGGGGGACCTCACAATAGGAGTACCAAGGCTTTCTTTAGGGTGGTATAAGCCTGCTGGCATTCCTCTGTCCACTCGAGTCCGTAAAGGGAGCAAGCTATATCTGCATATATGAAAATGAAAAACTGATAATAGCCAACATGTCCCATGAAGCACTGGACTCCCTTAAAGTTGGTTGGTGGGGGCAGCTCAAGAATGAGCTGGACCTTGGTATCATCAGTATATTCCTTGTTTTTGGAGACAATGTGTCCCAAGATATCTCCATGCCTAACATAGGGCCAACATTTGAGAGGGTTTAATTAAGTACGGTATAGCTTGCATCTTTCTAGAACCTTCTGTAAACATTCGCTGTGTGCTTTCCACATGGAATGAAAGGTCATCCCATAAAGACCTCAAGAAATTTCCAAAGATATTCCTTGTAGTCCATGCACATTAGATGTTGGGAGGTGCCGAGGGCATTGGTCATCCCAAAAGGCATGACATGGTATGCATAAGTTCCCCATTCAGTAGTAGCAAAGAAAGTTTTGTGTTGATCCTTGGGGTCGATCAATACCTAATTGTTGTAGCCAGAGAATCCATCCAAGAAGTTGTAGGCTTCCTTTCTTAGCGACTCGTTTGAGCATGTGCTCTGTGAAGGGTAAGGGATAGTGATCCTGTATAGTGGCGACATTGACCTTTTCGAGGTCCATGCACACTCGTACCTTTCTTTTTGGGTAGTATCACTATGGGTGATACCCATTTGTGTGCTCAATTTCATAGATGAATCGAACACTGATGAGTGGATAGATTTCTTCCTAGACCATCTTGGAGTACTTTGGATTCATAGGGTAAGACTTTGCTTGACCGGTCTCACTCCATCGACCATAGGAATGGTGTGTTTGACTACTTCGGGAGGTACACCCTTCATATCTGTATACTTCGAGGCAAAGCAATCCTAGAATTCAGTGAGTAGAGCGATGAATGCCATGCAGTCCCTTCCTCGATCAGAGGTCATCCCCAATGTATATTGGCCTGGGGTCTTTGCCTGAGCCTACCACGTTAATCTCCTTCACCTTGGCTAGACCATCATACGAGGTCCCTGGGGCTGGTCACTGTGTGACCTTTGGGTTGAGTCATATTGCACAAATCTATCAGCCATCATCTTGATGCCTTTTGAAGTGTTTAGGTACTTTTTTAGTCTCTTCTTCCCTATAATTTTCTTCTTCTATCAAATTTTGGGCTTCCTTTTCTACTAATGCTAACTTCTTGTTGCATCCTTTGTGTGTAGAGTGGAAAATCTTTTTGGGTTCGGGTTGGGGGGTCAATGGGTTCCATTGGCTTGGGGGTGGTCATGTGGACTAGGAGGAAGTTATTGGTGAGCTCCTTTTGCCAGATTTGGCTGAAGTGTTCATGTGCTTCAACCACCCATACGTATTTAAGCTAGTGGGTGTCTGAATCGGTAGGGAATACATAGCACTCTTGGCCAAGGAATCCATCGGGTTTACAAGTTCTATGTGAGCGTGTTCCTCCGTGATGGTTCCGCATTATTGGCCTTTTATGGTTCATGAGTGGCGACATTAGGCAAGTGTGTAGTGCTAAGCATGTAGAGAGACATAATATCCTACCTCTCACAAACCTAGTTCTCATGCACTTTGGAAGTATGTCCAAGGTAGCAAGGATATGCATCCAATTTTTAGAGTCCTCTGGCTCTGGAAGAGGTGCACATTCTTTGCTATCCTTTTCCTCATCTATTGTTTTATGGCACGTTTAACAGAGGTGGACTGTAGTGGATCGAGTAGTTGTTACTGAGTCTTTTGCAAAGGGTCTGGTTGCTCATGGGATGAACCTTCCACGTGCATAGGTTAATCTTTCCTCCGAATGTAGATGTGATCGGTATCCGTGTCAAGGATCATTTTTTTCCCTCATGAAGGGTCATCCAAGCATGCAGTCATATGAAACTGGCTGCCATCTGAAGTTCATTCACCACAAAGGTGTGACGGAAGGTGGTCTGAAGGATATTTTTTTTAAATCCTTCAAAAGACTAATGGGTCTAGCGGTGGCTCAATCTAGCGAGTTTAACCAATAAGATTGTGTGATCCATGGTGGCTGGTGCCCCCCATTTTTCCCAGCATTATTTGGTGACAATGCTCACTTCTGTCCCCCCATCCAAGATTGCAGTGATCTGGAAGTCGTCAAAGTTTATTGTTGGTAATGTAACATTGAGTTCATCACCTTCAAAATATTGTCCAAGTTTATTGACTTGAACTATGGGGGTGCCAGTGATCTCATGGGGTCCAATGAGTTCATCTTCCTCAATCTCATTAGAGATATCTAGCTCCACAAACTCCTTCATGCTCTCCATCCAATCTTTTAAATCCCTCCATAAGCTAGGGCTACCTTGAAGAAAGGTGACAATGGGATCTAGATCTGAGAAGAGAGGAAGGAAGAGAGACCCGCTATGTCTCTGGTATCATATGTTGTTCCTTGAGGAAGGTCCCCTTGGCTTGTTCTCAAGCTCTTATTTGTATAGAGAATTTGGATTAGGACCACTGTGTCTGTTCTTTTTAAAATGGTCATCCCCCAGGTTTTGGAGATATTCAGCTACTCAGTTTCTGTGGTTGTGTGTTTTGGCCTTTTAGGGGGTGTGCTCTAGGAGCTCTATATTATATACCTGAGTCTCTTCAGTAGGTCGCATGTTGGAGACTAAGGGGCATGGATCTAGGTAATATATTGGAGGCTCATCTTCTATCTGAGCTTTGGCAGTCCCTGACCAATTCTTCGGCACCTTTCCTTTTCCTTGATGGGATTAGGGGTATTCAGCTAGATTTTTAGGGAGATGGTTAGGGTCAATTGGCTCCTTGGCACGGGTGGCTGAAGGTAGCAGATTTTCCTCTTCTGGGTGGTTGTGCCATCTTCCGAACCACTTCTAATAACTACCTAGCTATCGCCTTTGTAGATTTTTATGGTTTTCTATCACGAGACGAGCGTCTAGTTGCACGCACTTGTTCCAAGACATTCTTTGAAGATAAAACCTTTGCATATCCCTAGTTTTTCAAGGTCAATGCCTCTATTGCAGCGTGAACTGTGGCTCTTTGTCTATTTTGCAATCTTGTCACTATGTTGAGAGGGACCGTATGGATGAAGCCATCTCTTACACTCAGCAAGTTAATGCTAGTGCTAGGATTAGCTTCATGAGCATTTCTTGTTTCCCCTGGTCTCAACGCGAAAAATCCTTATACATGTGGTCTATCCCCCCACATCCAACACATAAAGGGGTTAATGCGGAAGCACCTACAGATGTACTTGCCATCCCTTTGTTTATTGGACACTTAGCTACTTGGTGAGGTTTTACACAATGGCAACATTGCATGGGTGGTCATTTAGCCATAGTATTCATGTCCGTCCTCCTCATGGAATTGGGGCACTAAGTATACAGGGAACATTTGGTTGCCCTCCATCACATAGTGGTTTAAAATCTAGGAGGGTGGATTGTTTGGCTCCAAAGGCTCATAAGTGGGATCTTCAGCAGCTTCCCCCCCATCCCCTTCTTTGAATTTTTTTGTCAGGGTTAGCTGCTGACGAACAGGTGTGACTCGTGTTAATGGGGGTTGAGGTGGGAGTACTTGGGGTGGTAAGGGCATCTCTGGTACCCTAAGGATTCCTCTTTAGGCCACTTCCTGGCTTGCGTTGTGAAGCAAAGGTGCTAGCAAGGCCAGCTTTGGGTTTGCTTGGAAGGGCTTGAGGTAGAGCTTAGGATTGAGCATCCCTTTGCTGATAACAGTTTGTGATTTCATGATTGCCCCATATTTGGTAGTATGTGCAGTAGAGATTGGGACGGGGTCGTAGATGTGGATACTCCGTGCTAGTATGGTTAGCTTGACAAATCGGGCACCAAACTAACTCCCTCTTAGGGTACAGATGGGGTTGACCAACCCAATCCTCACCTTGGTTGGTCCTCCAGTGTTGTGTCATTTGCTACATTAATGCAGCAAGGCCTGCTATTTGACTTGTTGTCCCGAGGTGGACACCTTTCTTTTCCTCTCAGATATAATGCTAGTGGTTTTGAATGAGGTTTCATATGTACCCTTGTGGAGTTCTCGAGAATGCGTTCCCTTGAAGTTATCCTCAAAGTCCATCGCACTCCTACAGCATTTGTTGAAGGAGGTATGGGCCAAGGCATACAAAGAATTATATAGGGAGCATGTCATATAGGCCTTCCAAAAATCTCCCAATTAGCCTTTCATTAGAGAACTTGTCCTTGGCACTACAACGAGAGTGGAGATATCTTACCCTATTGATGTAATCCTGGATGGTTTCACCATTCTTTTGTTTAACATTGTGTAACTGGTCAACAAGACTCATTTGGTCCCTTGATGAGAATATCCAACCTTTAAGGCCTCTTTCAAGGCTTCAAATGTGGCCTTATCGTATGTCTTCAAAGACCTACCGTTGGCCGGCTTTGCCATCTAGGGGGAGGCCAAAGGCACTCACCTTGATTTGGTCATCCACATAGCCGAAGGCTTTGCAGATTTGATTAAACATCTATAATTGTGGTATGTGGTCTCCAGTCCAATTAAACTTAGTGATTAGTTTAGAGATGTTAGTGGGTTTGTTCTACTCTTGTCTCGTCCCTTGTACTGGTTAAGATGGCACTGGGGTGATGCCAACAGCTACCCCCTCTCTCCCTGTGGGATGTGGCTTGTCTGACTGTACATTTCCCAGGATAAAATTTTAGAGCCTCAAAGCAAGGCTTCTTTGTGAATGGTTAGGGGAGGTAGGGTCTTGCTCTAGTCCTCCTCTCTCTAGGTCAAGAGTAACTTTTCCTATGCTGGGATGATCTTCACTTACACTCTGCTATTAAACACTAGCATCATTTGGCTCCAAGCTTTGTTGTGAGATTGATGGGTCTGACCTTATGAGTGGGGGAGTGTTAGGAGAGTTTATATCGTCAAGAATAGAGGGTTGTTTTTCACCAATTTTCTTGAGCATAGGTGCATGAATGTGTGTAATAGCAGTGCTAGACCCCCCTGTGAATAGTATTTTTTTTAAAAAAGGAATGGTATGGTCGTATGCTTTCAAGATGGTATGGGCACACGCTTTGTTGAAGACACGGGTGTATGCTTCAAAAGGAACAAGCATGGTAGAGATGACATGGGCATACACTTCCCAGAAGACACGGACATGGCTATAGGAAGGAATGGACATGTGCTTATGAAAGATGAAGGAATGGGCGTACGCTCCAGAAGGTACGGGTATGGCAAAGTTGCCACACACAGGCGTGGCAGAGCAGATGGTACGGGTGTATGCTTGATGTGGGAAGGGAAGAAGGAATGGACGTAGCAAAAAAGAAGGTACGGGCATGGAAAAGTTTCCACCGGAACATATGATACATGCATATGATTTAAACGGTATGGTTGTACGCTTCTAGTTTACAGAGATTCTTAATGATGCAGGTGCTGACAGTAGCCACCAACCGACATTCCCTGACAGTGCAGTTGTACCCCTTGTTTAATGCTCTTTATGCCCAATTGATGGAGGTTATTCCCTTTTAAATTCCTTATATCTCAAAAGATATCAAAAGATTGCTTTAGAGAAGGGTACAGGCATGGTAAAGTTGCCATAGTTGTGGCACTGGGAAGGGTACGGTTCTCAAAAACCCTTACAAAGTAAAAATTTTTCCTACTCTCCTCCTTAGATTTGTGTTGATTTAGGTGCTTCCCAAATGTTTTTTTAAGTCTTTGTTTTAATGGGGGGTTAGAGCTAGCCCCTAGCTACCTAGAATTCCTAAGAAATCCTAATTAATTGAGATTAACTATATGATTAAGCTATTTGTGTAAACTTAAAAAATGTTGAACAAAAATAAAAAATTGCATGAATCTCAAGAGAAAAATCAATCACCTACTCGTGTCTCCCGCATCCGAAGACTTCGATACTCCAATGCTCCACTGATCTCCATAGCTCCGTAAACAAAATCAAGAAACAAGCAACAAGCTCATACAACATGCAACAGCCGATGGATTTACACTCCAACCAGGGCAATGTGAAGGCTCTAGCAAAATGAAGTGTATGGAGGACCTTAAGCCAAATGCTTATCCCCGCGGTAGCGGCGCTAAATATGTTAACCTAAACATACTACCTTGCACAAGAGAGGGAGACAAGAAGAGAATGAAACCATGCAAGGGTCGATTCGGAGAATAGCATTTAGCCAACCCTAATGAGGGTTAACTCCCCTATGTGAGGCTGCTAGGGGCTCACTCCACCACCACTTGTGTCACACACACCCAGCTAGAGATTCATAATCTAGGTAAAGATCAAAGCAGAAGGGAGCTATGGAAATCTCTACCTCCACTCAATGCCAATGTGCATGCAAGAGAGATCATGATAGAAATACAAAATAAGGGAGAGGAGAAGAGAAGCTAGATTAACACCATCCCCTCCATGCATACACAACAATCAAGCAAACCAACATTCAACACAAGCATACAACTATAAGCTCAAGAGTGTGTGTGTGTGTGTGTGTGTGAGAGAGAGAGAGAGAGAGAGAGAGAGCAAGACTCAATTGAGACAAATGGGATTGTCCCTTTTCATATTCCATAAGATGACTTATATACATGAGCTCACTTTTTACAATGGCTGGCCGCCACCCATTTACAATGGCTGGCCGCCACCCATTTACAATTGGGGGCCCAAAATTGGCTTTCTAGCTCTATGTACATCTAGCTCATTCCCTTGACCGGCATTACACAAGCCGTAAGCTTGGTCATCCCATATATATTTTATCAACAAGCGCTTTTCATAGTATCCTATAAATAGAAGCCTCCCCCCTTTGTAAAAGCTTAATGGTGTTTATGCATTGTTACTCTACTCCTGTCCTGAGCCATCTACATTGAATTTTTTTAATAATTGAATTGTTTTTGGCCTAATCCTCTGAATTGGTGGGTGCCCACTATTGCTTCAAACAAGAGTACAACCCTCAATCCCTCAAGCAAAAGAAGAGCTTACAAGCTCCATGTAAGCTAATTTTCTTACTTTGTTTACGAATTTTAATGAAAAATATATGGTTTTCTTGATTTTTATGTTTTGCAAATGATTGAATTAAATTCAAATGCTATGCCTTTGATGAAAAGGCCACACCCTTCTCTTCTTTACATTCCAAACTTTCTTAATCCTAGAAAGATTAACTAAGTGACTAATTAAACTCTTCCTATTGTTTACTTTCTTGAATTTAGAATATTATGTAGATTAGAGTCTATAATTCTAAATTGGGTTAATTAAGTTAAGTGAAGAAAGATAAAAACTGAGAAATGGTCAGCCATACAAAGGAGGTTATGGCCAAATTTTCCAAAATTTTGTGAAAAGGAAAGTTTGTTTTTATGTTATTCCAAAAGAGTAATTCCCACCATTTTTGCATCTAAAAGAAATATTCTAATTACTCCATGTACATATTCACCTATGAATATGCATGCACTGATATTCTTATTAAAATTTATTTCTATGCATAGAAAGATGTATAATGGATTTTTTTAATTATAAAAGTGTTATTCTTATTAAATTTGATATTCTCTTGAATTCTATGTTTAAATTCTATGAGTATTTGATAAATGAATAATTAAATACTCTAAGAGAGAAATTTCTATCGTTTTATATTCACATGGATCGTAAAGGAAAAAATCAAGAAATCAATCGAGATCGAAATATTTAGATAAATGATTAATTTATTCCTCATTGGAATTCGTAACTAGTTTAGAAATCAGTTAAGTGAATATTCAAAGAAAGAAATTCAGTAAATTGTAACTGAATTATCAAACCTTTTCGAGAAAGATAGTTCAGAAAAAATCTTATCCGACTCGAATCTTGAATATCATACTATGACCAAGACCAAACTCTTTCGTCAGTTTCGAGGAAAGAAGGTTTGACCAGTTTAAAAAAATACACTCAAAACTCCTGCCAAATCTGAAACTAAGTTTGAGACCCTTCGAATTGATCTGTGGATCAATGTTATAGAATTCGAGGAATTCTGGTATGAAATTCAGAATTCCGATCAAGAAGTTTTGGGGATACTGATTCAAGAAATACTCCTTGTATTCAAAAGAAAATCAAACTAAAAACTTGCATAGAAACCCTATTTTCTTAAAGGAATGTCTTACGCCAGAATGCTGGAGGGAGCATTTGGTATATGTTTTTCTAAGCGAAGTTTGGTTGCAACAGCTAGCGGGGAGTGTTCAAAGGACGGCTCATACGGCAAAGCCTGATGAGCCTCGATATGGTTGAAAAATGGTGCGCTTTCGGTACGATGGGCGAGGGCCGCCAACCAAGCGATCCCTGAGTGAAGTGCCAAGACACCTAAGGAGGATCCTGGAGGGTTCTGACCAGGAGATGCACGGGCTCGCGGTGCCTATGACACCCATGCGTATGTCATGGAAGATATGTATGATGGACGAAATGATTATTGTAATCTGTTTACTGGATCTCGTTTGCTGACCAATCTCAACAACGGAGAGTCCAGAGTGATACTGTTTTTTGAGAAACAAGGGATTGGATGGAATTTTTGAGTTATGACATCTGTAACCAATAACTGTTTGTCAATGGATTATTTTATATGTTAAAGTTTTAAAGAGGAGTGTGTGCATATCTGTATTCGAAAGCAAAATTTAAGAAAGGCATTCAATTATGGGTGGGTGAGTAATTGTCTGGTTCTACCGATTCCAATGGTTGAGTGGTGTCTAACCCATGGGCCAGATGGGGTTAGGCTGGAATCAGTGGAGTTTTAATAATTAAATTGAAATACGCTTAGAATTTGAGTACTTAAATAAAAACTTAAAGAATTTCTCAAATGAGTAGATCAATGGCTGTGCTTGACTTTAGTTAGGAAAAAAAGCGTTGATTTCCTCAAATGATTAGATCAATGGATGTGCGTGATTTCGATTAGGAAAAAAGCATTGATTTCTTCAAATTAAGTCAGTGATAGTTTTCCTTCTATATCTGGTTTAATTAGGTGAAGGATAGTTTAGTCTCTTGACCTCGTTAGAAAATTTATTAAGAAAATCAAAAAAGTGGAATCGTCCCTGTTTTTCGAGCAAGGAAAATTTTCCCAGTTTTGGTTTCGGAATGACCACCAGATTAGTCTCGTGTTCGAACATTCGAGGGCGAGGCCCCAAGTGGGAAACCTTGCCCCGCACAAGAGGAAGCTACTTCTGTTTCTAGCAACCGTGAATCCGGTGTGCAGAGGGGGCAGAGGGGTCTCATAGTTGGTACCAGAGCGCTGTTGTAAACTTATGAAACAACAGCAAAAATTGCCTAAAATTTTAAAGTAAATCTGGGAAATAATATTTTCACTTGTTAAGATTATGTTTGAAATGAACTTCATAAATTGAAAACTCATAAATCGAACTGGATTTTTAGATGGATACCCCAAATTTGTCTAGCATTCCTGGACTCTCCTAGAGTCAGGATATGATCGCCTTTGCCTTTGAAAATCTCATCAACTCCGCTACAACCTGAGGAAGCAGAGTGAGACTTACTCGTCACTTTGAGGATCTATACTTTCCTGATCCAATAGAGCGACATCAGCATATGTGGTTATCTGGAGGGCGAAGTATTCGCGTCAATACCAATCAACGATAGAGACTCAGACAGAATATCTCGCTAGCCATGATCTAGCTAGGAGTTATTCATTATGTACAACTCTATAATCACTCACCCCGAAATTTTAGAATTTCTTGTCGTATTTTTAGACTTCTTAGCCACTTTATTCCTAGGAGAAGAACTACAGCACCATTATCAGTGATGAATCGTGTATATCATAGCATGTCTCCATCTTAGTATCGCCTTTTTATGCGTACGCGATTGAGGCGGCGACTTTTAGAGCCAAGACGCTCTATGTATATATCAAAAACTTTTGATAATAAATGATGTTTTGTAAAAGATTCTAAATTGTTTTCGTGGTTGTGAATATTGGTTAATAAAATTATCAGAGTGAATCTTATTTTCAAGAATTATGATGGAATATTTATTTGTTTAAGAAATAAATCTCAAAAATTAAATAGTCATAAATCTGATGACAACAAAATTATCGTTTTATCAGAATCATGAGGCGCGTAGGCTGTGGTAGTAGGCAGCCGGATCCTCTTACCGATGATGAAGAGTTACATCCGGACGTTCGTAAAGCCCTGCACACCGATCCCAACCTGGTCTCTTCAAGGGTGAAGGGGAACAGTTAGGAGAAGTAGTGGAAAAATGGATCGAGGCAATGGAAGAGTATTTTGATGTAACCAGTTATAACGAGAAGAGCAAGATGACTCTCGCCAGATTGTGGAAACGGCTAGGGTCGCATGGAGGAACCATTACGAGATAAACCATCTTGACCAAAATACCCAGACCTGGTCAGATCTTAAAGCTTACCTCAGGAAGAGGTTCTGTCCTCCGGGCTTCCTAGAAACCAGAATGAATGAGTTCTTAGAACTGAAGCAGGATAGCGAGATGATTAAAGAATACCATCAAGCATTTGACCTTCTCTCAAATGTTCTCCACTTTTGGATGAAGAGAGCAGCTGATGGCTAGATTCATTCGAGGGATGAACAAGCCATTGGACACTTTAGTGAAAAATGCCAAACCAGTCTCAATGGCAGAAGCTGTCAGAATGGCAAAGGACTTTGCCAAAGCCTTTGTTGCTAAGGTCCAGCCGAAGCTTGCACCCTCAAACTTTAAAAGGTTCCAAACCTTGGGAAGTGCTTCAAACTTTCCACCCCCAGAGGCAGCAAGGCCCTGATCAGAATCAAGATGCTGGGAAATTCAGAAGTGAAGGAAGACCCTTCCCTCTGAACACTTTCTCAGGAGCCCCACCTCTTTCAAGGATTCAGAGGGATGAGCTTAGAAGTGAGAACATGTATTTTGGGTGTCAGGGTTTCGATCACCAGCTTAAATACTGCCCGGACTCCTGCCATGTCAAGAGGACAGGGAAGTCATGGACCCAAAGTAGTGTAGAGACCAGCCCCTTCGTATCAGTCAAATCAGGCCATCTCACCAAAATAAAGGCAATCCCAGGAGAACTCCAACTCAACCATGTGCCTCTATTCAGAGTAATCTCAGAACTCCCTCCCAGAACTAGGGTAACCAAAGAGAAAGAGTTTCGCCCCAATCTGCAGCAGCCAGAGCAGTTACGATAGCAGTAGTGGAAGAGGAAAGAGGTCAGATTTATGCCGCGATTGAAAACCAAGGGCCAAATTGTCAATTCTCTGTCATCCATTCTCCATCTGAGTGTATAAGGGTAAACCATTTAAGCTTTTGATTGATTCAGGCAATACTCATTCATTTATTTCCCCAGGATGCTTGCGTAAGCTAGTCTTAGAATAGAAATCAGGGAAACCTATGCAAGTTGAATTGGCCAGTGGGAAGATTCTTTTCACCCACCATGAGACAGATCGTATGGATTGGCTCCAAAAAAATCAAGCTGACATTCACTGTCACAATGGAACCATTTCCTTCTATGACCTTCACGGGAACAAAGTTCAAGGAACTGGAATTTTCGGATCCCCAAATCTGCAATTAGTAAAAGCTTCTAGGTTATTGAAAGGACTTAGAAAGAAGCAACTCATTTATGTTGTTAAAATGAATCCAGTAGACACAAAGTTAAAGGCTAAGAACCAAAATGGTTAAGTGAGTATGATGATTTATTCCCAGTAGAGCTAAGTAAGATGCCTTCGATTCGGGAAGTAGATCATGAGATAGAATTGACCCTTGGAGCTCAGCCAGTAGCCCAGCGCATGTACAAAATGCCAGTCTCTGAAGCCATTGAACTCAAGGAGCAGCTTAGGCAGCTTGAAAGATCCCTGTCCCCTCCGTGCAATGAATTCAGGGGTGCTAGCAGCAACAGAAGTAGCACTTCTTGCGTGGGGCAGGGTCCCTCACTCGGGGCCTCGCCCATGGATATCTGGACAAGAGACTAATCCCTCGGTTCTTCCAAAATCAAACCCGGAAAAACTTCCCTTGCCCGGAAAGCAAAGGCGATTCCTCCAGGATATTTTTACTCTAACGTAGTTAAGAGCCTTAACTAACTGAACTGATATGACTGAACCCGTAAGTATCATAGTTAGATCAAGGAAAAGACTTACACTTGGATCATAGAGACCAATGCTTTTTTCCTCATTGAGAGGCACAGCCGTTGATTCTTTTCCGTAGAATAATTTTTATCTGGGATTTACTTCATCTATCATACCATAACAAAATTGAAACTCAAATTTAGGGATCCATCAGCCCAGCCTAACCCCATCTAGTCCCGTGGGTTAGCCAACCACCCCAACCATTGTAGTGATGGGATCCATTTAAGAATTTGGTAAGGTTTTGTCCCAGGTACCAAGGAAGAGAGTTCCTAGGCCCCCTAGCCAGATATTCATGTAAAATTAAAACTAGTCACACCACTTACACACCCAATATGAAATTGCCTTTTTCATAGATTCAGCTATCTTTAAAACAATTATTTAATGAAACTATAATATCAGTGATCATAATGAGGAAAGATGTGATGAGATGAAAATGATGTGATTGGATTAGAATGGGAATACATATGAAATGGATGTGGATTAAATAATGTGGATTGATATGGAACAATATGGAAAGATGAGAGTTCGTTATAGAAACTGTATTTATGACCTCTTTTAAATGACTGTTTTATGTCATTTAAAATGTGGATTGATGTGGAATTACAATGTGGAAAGACGAGAGTTTGTTATAGAAACTATATTTATGACCTGTTTTAAATGACTGTTTTATGTCAAAAATGTTGGGGAAGCCTTTTGACTGTCTTGTGAATGAGGTTTTGGAGACCTATCTGATAAAGTTGCAATAGCTGAGACGGAGAGTCAACTGATGAGGACGTCTTGTGTAGCAAGGTCGGCCGAGGTCTTGACCAACCTCGGTTCGATTTAAATGGTGAGCTTTCAGTACGGTGGATGAGGTGACCTGCGAAGGATCCTAAAGAGGGTGCTGATCATACGGTGCTCGGGCTCTGAGTCGCCGAAGATACCCACACGTACGTCGTGGAAGATATTGGAACAAGGAGTAAGAGTTGTTTAAGATTTTTCCTGATCTATCTTTCTCGAAAAGGTTTGATAATTCAATTACTAATTTACTGAATTTCTTTCTTTGAATATTCACTTAACTGATTTCTAAATTAGTTACGAACTCAAATGAGGAATAGATTAATCATTTATCTGAATATTTCAATCTCGATAGATTTCCTAAATTCTCTTTTTATAATCCGTGTGAATATAAAATGATAGAAATTTCTCTCTTAGAGTACTTAATTATTCATTTATCAAATACTCATAGAATTTAAGAGAATTCTAATTTTGATATAAAAATTCTTTATGCATCTATTTATGCATAAAAATCAACTTTAGTGGGAATCACTCTTTTATTAAAAAAATCCTTTTATGCATCTATTTATGCATAAAATCAAATTTAATATGAATAACACTTTTAAAATAAAAAGAATTTTACTATGCATCTATTTATGCATAAAAATCAATTTTTATAAGAATAATGCTTTTATCATTAAAAAATTTCCTTTATGCATCTTTCTATGCATAAAAATCAAAATTTAATGAGAATAACACTTTTGTAATAAAAAAATTCCTTTATGCATCTTTCTATGCATAAAAATCAAATTTAATGAGAATAACACTTTTGTAATAAAAAAATTCCTTTATGCATCTTTCTATGCATAAAAATCAAATTTAATGAGAACAACACTTTTGTAATAAAAAATTCCTTTATGCATCTTTCTATGCATAAAAATCAAATTTAATGAGAACAACACTTTTGTAATAAAAAAAATCCTTTATGCATCTTTCTATGCATAAAAATCAAATTTAATGAGAACAACACTTTTGTAATAAAACAAATTCCTTTATGTATCTTTCTATGCATAAAAATCAAATTTAATGAGAATAACACTTTTGTAATAAAACATTTTCGGTTATGCATCTTTCTATGCATAAAAATCAAATTTAATGAGAATAACACTTTTGTAATTAAAAAAATTTCCTTTATGCATCTTTCTATCAATAAAAATCAAATTTAATGAGAATAACACCTTTGTAATTAAAAACAGGTTCCCTTATGCATCTTTCTATGCATAAAAATCAAATTTAATGAGAATAACACTTTTGTATTTAAAAAAAAACCTTTATGTATTTTTCTATGCAAATAAAAATCAAATTTAATGAGAATAACACTTTTCTAATTAAAAAAAAATCCTTTATGCATCTTTCTATACATAAAAATTAAATTTAATGAGAATAATACTTTTGTTAAAAAAATCTCCTTTATGCATCTTTCTATGTATAAAGATCAAATTTAATGAGAATAACACTTTGGTAATAAAAAAAAATTCCTTTATGCATCTTTCTATGCATAAAAATCAAATTTAATGAGAATAACAGTTTTGTAATTAAAAAAATCCCTTTATGCATCTTTCTATGCATAAAAATCAAATTTAATAAGAATAACACTTTTGTAATAAAAAAATTCCTTTATGCATCTTTCTATGCATAAAAATCAAATTTAATGAGAATAACACTTTTGTAATAAAAGAATTTCCTTTATGCATCTTTCTATGCATAAAAATCAATTTTAATTGGAATAACACTTTTGTAATAAAAAAATTCCTTTATGCATCTTTCTATGCATAAAAATCAAATTTAATGAGAATAACAGTTTTGTAATTAAAAAAATCCCTTTATGCATCTTTCTATGCATAAAAATCAAATTTAATGAGAATAATAATTTTGTAATAAAAAAATTTCCTTTATGCATCTTTCTATGCATAAAAATCAAATTTAATGAGAATAACACTTTTGTAATAAAAAAATTTCCTTTATGCATCTTTCTATGCATAAAAATCAATTTTAATTGAAATAACACTTTTGTAATAAAAAAAATTCTTTATGCATCTTTCTATGCATAAAAATCAAATTTAATGAGAATAACACTTTTGCAATTTAAAAAATTCCTTTATGCATCTTTCTATGCATAAAAATCAATTTTAATGAGAATAACACTTTTGTAATTAAAAAAATTCCTTTATGCATCTTTCTATGCATAAAAATCAAATTTAATGAGAATAACACTTTTGTAATAAAAAATATCCTTTATGCATAAAAATCAAATTTAATAATTAATATCAGTGATATCCATGCATCTGCATAGGTGAATATGTACATGGAGTAAGTAGAATATTTCTTTTAGATGCAAAAATGGTGGGAATTACTCTTTTGGAATAACATAAAATCAACTTTCTTTTTTCACAAAATTCTAGAAAATTTTACCATAACCTCCTTTGTATGGCTGACCATTTCTCATTTTTATAACTTAAATTAACCCAAATTAGATTTATAGAACTCTAAACTACATAATTTTCTAAATTCAAGAGAGTAAACAATAAGAAGAGTTTTATTAATCCTTTAGTTAATCTTTCTAGGATTGAGAAAGGTTAGAATGTAAAGGGGAGAAGGGGGGTAGCCTTTCTATCAAAGCATAGCATTTGAATTTAATTCAACATTTGTAAAACATAAAAATTAAGAAAACCATAGATTCTTCATTAAACAAGTAAGAAAATTAGCTTACATGGAGCTTGTAAGCTCTCCTTTGGCTTGAGGGATTGAGGGTTCTACTCTTGTTTTAAGCAAGAGTGGCCACCAATTCACTTTGGAGAGGATTAGGCCAAAAATAATTGAATTATTAAAAAATTCAATGTAGATGGCTCAAGACAGGAGCAGAATAACAGTGCATAAACACCATTAAGCTTTTACAAAGGGGGAGGCTTCTATTTATAGGAAAAAGTGAGTCTCTAACCAAGCAAACATATTCTAGAATTTTCCAGATCAGTTTGGTCAATTTTTGACCATTTTTGGGTTAGTTCAGCTTACTTTTTGGATCTAGTTTTGAAACAGGAGAGAGGAGAGATGAAAATATCTCATTCTATTGATTAAGAATTAGGGGTAATGATGAGAAAAATGTGCCTACTTTATGAGGGGAGATCCACACACTGAGGTGTCAAAATTTAGTTTTTTAATTGTTTTCTTTGGTCCTTAGTCCACTCTTTATCTTATGTGAGCATTTACTCATTTTTTGGGGGGGGGGGTTCTTTTATTCTTTAATTTATCTCCTCCCTAAATTTGGATTAATCTTATTGGTCCATAAGAACCTTAATTGGACCATAATCTATTTTTTTTTGAAAATCTGGACCCTTAGGCTAAGGTCCTTTATACCTATTTTCAATTAATTCCAATTGCACATTGGAAAGTTCTTTTTGAATTTTTGTTTCAAGGGAAACCATTTTAGACACTAGGAGGATTTTTATATCTAAAAATATCTCAATTTTGAATTACCTCCCTCTAGACATTTTCTCTCTCTAGGCCATAACAGGGTAAAACACGATCTTTCTTTTATTTCAGAGATGGGAATAATATAAGATCAGAAGGGGAGGTTCTTACACCTGCACACCTCAAAAGTTGGAGGGAGGAGGAATCTTACACAGCTGTTAGAACAACGGTTTGTAAGACCCAGTGTTTCACCTTGGGAAGCGCCAGTTCTCTTTCTGAAAAAGAAGGATGGAAGGTTAAGAATCTGTGTGGATTACAGAGGTCTCAATCAACTGACAGTTAAGAATAAGTATCTTATCCTCAGAATTGATGAGCTTCTGGACAGGCTAAATGGATCCCAGATCTTCACAAAGATAGATATCAAATCAGGGTATTACCAGATCAGGATTAATGATCAAGATATCCAAAACCCTCAATCCCTCAAGCCAAAGGAGAGCTTACAAGCTCCATGTAAGCTAATTTTCTTACTTTGTTTACGAATTTTAATGAAAATTCTATGGTTTTCTTGATTTTTATGTTTTGCAAATGATTAAATTAAATTCAAATGCTATGCCTTTGATAAAAAGGCCACCCCCTTCTCTTCTTTACATTCCAACCTTTCTTAATCCTAGAAAGATTAACTAAGTGATTAATTAAACTCTTCTTATTGTTTACTCTCTTGAATTTAGAAAATTATGTAGATTAGAGTTCTATAATTCTAAATTGGATTAATAATGCTAAGTGAAGAAAGATAAAAATGAGAAATGGTCAGCCATACAAAGGAGGTTATGGCAAAATTTTCTAGAATTTTGTGAAAAAGAAAGTTTGTTTTAATATTATTCCAAAAGAGTAATTCCCACCATTTTTGCATCTAAAAGAAATATTCGAATTACTCCATGTACATATTCACCTATGAATATGCATGGATATCACTGATATTCTTATTAAAATTGATTTCTATGCATAGAAAGATGCATAATGGAATTTTTTTAATTATAAAAGTGTTGTTCTTATTAAATTTGATTTCTATGCATAGAAAGATGCATAAAGGAATTTTTTTAATTATAAAAGTGTTATTCTTATTAAAATTAATTTCTATGCATAAAGAAATTTTTTTCTTATAAAAGTGTTATTCTTATTAAAATTAATTTCTATGCATAGAAAGATGCATAATGGAATTTTTTTAATTATAAAAGTGTTATTCTTGTTAAATTTGATTTCTATGCATAGAAAGATGCATAAAGGAAATTTTTTTATTATAAAAGTGTTATTCTTATTAAATTTGATTTCTATGCATAGAAAGATGCATGAAAGAATTTTTTTTATTACAAAAGTGTTATTCTTATTAAAATTGATTTTATGCATAGAAAGATGCATAAAGGGATTTTTTTATTACAAAAGTGTTATTCTTATTAAAATTGAATTTATGCATAGAAGGATGCATAAAGGATTTTTTTAATTACAAAAGTGTTATTCTTATTAAATTTGATTTTTATGCATAGAAAGATGCATAAAGGAGTTTTTTTATTATAAAAGCGTTATTCTTATAAAAATTGTTTTTTATGCATAAAGAAATTCTTTTTATTTTAAAAGTGTTATTCCTATTAAATTTGATTTTATGCATAAATAGATGCATAAAAGGATTTTTTTATTATAAAAGTGTTATTCCCATTGAAGTTGATTTTTATGCATAAATAGATGCATAATTTTTTTATATATCAAAATTAGAATTCTCTTAAATTCTATGTTTAAATTCTATGAGTATTTGATAAATGAATAATTAAATACTCTAAGAGAGAAATTTCTATCGTTTTATATTCACACAGATTGTAAAAAGAAAATTCAAGAAATCTATTTAGATCGAAATATTCAGATAAATGATTAATTTATTCCTCATTGAAATTCGTAACTAATTTAGAAATCAGTTAAGTAAATACTCAAAGAAAGAAATTCAGTAAAATAGTAACTGAATTATCAAACCTTTTCGAGAAGATAGTTCAGGAAAAATCTTATCCGACTCGAACCTTGAATCAGACTATGACCAAGACCAAACTCTTTCCTCAGTTTCGAGGAAAGAAGGTGTGACTAGTTTAGAAAAATACACTCAAAACTCCCGCCAAATCTGAAACTAAGTTTGAGACCCTTCGAATTGATTTGTGGATCAAGGTTATAGAATTCGGAGAATTTTGGTATGAAATTCAGAATTCCCATCAAGAAGTTTTGGGGATACTGATTCAAGAAATACTCCTTGTATTCAAAAGAAAATCAAATTGAAAACTTGCATAGAAATCCTATTTTCTTAAAGGACTGTCTTATGCCAGAATGCTGGAGGGAGCATTTGGTGTATGCTTTTCTAAGGAAAGTTCGGTTGCAACAGCTGGCAGGGAGTGTTCAAAGGACGGCTAACGCGGCAAAGCCTGCCCAGGTCTTGACCAACCTCGGTATGGTTGAAAAATGGTGCGCTTCCGGTACGATGGGCGAGGGCCGACGAAGCGGTCCCTGAGTGAAGTGTCGGGACACCTAAGGAGGATCCTGGAGGGTTTTGACCAGGAGATGCACGGGCTCGCGGTGCCTATGACACCCATGCGTATGCCATGGAAGATATGTATGATGGAGGAAATGATTATTGTAATCTGTTTACTGGATCTCGATTGCTGACCAGTCTTAACGGAGAGTCCAGAGTGATATTGTTTTTTGAGAAACAAGGGACTGGATGGAATTTTTGAGTTATGACATCTGTAACCAATAACTGTTTATCAATGGATTATTTTATATGTTAAAGTTTTAAAGAGGAGTGTGTGTGTATCTATATTCGAAAGAAAAAGTTAAGAAAGGCATTCAATTATGGGTGGGTGAGTAATTGTTTGGTTCTACCATTTCTAGTGGTTGGTCCATGGACCGAATAGGCTGAAATCAATGGAGTTTTAATAATTAAATTGAAATAATAGGAATACGCTTAGAATTCAAGTAGTTAAATAAAAACTTGAAGAATTTCTCAAATGAGTAGATTAATGGCTGTGCCTGACTTCGGTTAGGAAAAAAAGGTATTGTTTTTCTCAAATGATTAGATCAATGACTGTGCCTGATTTCGGTTAGGAAAAAAGCATTGATTTCTTCAAATTAAGTCAGTGATAGTTTTCCTTCTATCTGGTTTAATAAGGTGAAGGATAGTTTAGTCTCTTGACCCCGTTAGAAAATTCGTTAAGAAAATCAAAAAGGTGGAATCGTCCCCGTTTTTCGGACAAGGAAAATTTTTCCGGTTTCGGTTTCGGAATGACCACCAAATTAGTCTCGTGTCCGGACATTCGAGGGCAAGGCCCCGAGTGGGAAACCTTGCCCCACGCAAGAGGAAGCTACTTCCGCTGCTAGCAATCGGGAATCTGGTGTGCGGAGGGGGCACAGGGGTCTCACATCTGTAACATATCTGCACCCCTCTCTGAGTCTCTCTCTCTCTGTGCATAGTTCTTATAGTAGTATTGTAGTAAGCTACTATTTTGAAGCACTTTACAATGCTTTTCAATAGTATAATAGTTTATATGAGGTTAATTTAGTACAATAGTTTGTATGAGTTTCTTTATAGCTCTTTAACACTTTTGCATCTCTCTCTCTCTCTCTCTCTCTCCCCCCCATTCATTGTACATGTCTTAAATGTTATCTCCTCTAATAATTTTATGTGTATGCCTTCCTATCAAATGTCTGTATCACCTAATTTTTGTCAATGGCAGTTGTGGAAGTTAGGAGTATGACGGCATTTATTTCCTTGTTTGGACATCTTGCAGAGAGTGTAAGGGAGACTATTCGCAATGGTTATGCGGACTATTGCAGAGGAGGATGCAATTGCTGGCAGCGGAATCCATGAGAGATGATGTCTTACGCGATGGCGCTTTATTGAGGCATCTTGAACATGCTTTCTTCCTTCAGCCTGGTGAACGTTGTGAAGTCAATAGGAAACTTGAGCTCTTTGAGCACCCGCGCGTGCAGGTGCTGCTTGAGCTTTCAAAGATTACTAAAGAAAAGGGTTCAGCAGTAAGCAACTTGAGCTCTTTGAGCACCCACGCGCGCGGGTGCTCCTTGTGCTTTCAAAGATTACTAAAGAAAAGTGTTCACCAGTAGGCAACTTGAGCTCTTTGAGCAACCACGCGTGCGGGTGCTCCTTGTTGGGCTGCAGCCACACAGCAGTGCAAGGTCAGTTGTTAATGTGGTACGTATGGGACTTTCTACCTTCTGAGAGCTCAGCAGCTGCTGTCTATAGTGCTCCTACATCTCAGAGCCAACGACCTGGCGCTTCAAATTTCAATGGTTGTTGTTTTGAGGCAGTTGTTGTTGCCAGTTGTCTTGTTGTGCTAGTATTCCCACAAGCTCATCGGTCTTCTACTACAAGCGGACCCTCGATTATGCTCCTTATTGTCAAACCCTCAAGTCGCCCAATAGTAAAAGAAAGTCCTCAGCAAGTATTTTCTAATTTCAACATTAACAATAGTAAAAGCTAATAGTAATATTATTATTATTATTAAAACAAATCTTTTGATTATTAAAAAAAATATAGTTCACATGATTTTGTTGTTGATGGATGTCTTACATTTAAATCTGTCTTTATTTGATGGATGTTTTGCATTTAAAGCTGGCAGTGCCTTTATTTGATTGGTTCTAGCCTTGGCCTTAAGGATTTCTTTAAAGATATAGAGATGTGAATAATAAATGTGCACCCAGAGAGTAAAGAATGACGGGAGGTGGACATCGTGTTTTATTCTTCTTGACAAGAGGATCTCATGAAAATCATTAGACATGCCCGACTTTTTATAAAGTAGTTGTGGCTTGTTTAATGAAAGCAGCGTGGCCCCTACTCTTACCTTTCTCCTCATTTAACATCTACTTGCTTGCAACGTAAGAAGACTGTGGAAATGGAAAATGCTGAGGTTGTTATCTCATGGACTATTGGTGCACAAAACCTTAAGCTCCTACTAAGTGCCTATTTCTTGCAAAGTCAATTACCTCCAAATTTCAAGCTTGTGACATTGAATGCAATGATTCCATTTGGTAGTGAAACTACAGAAGTGGAAGCACCCTCCCTCTTAATGGAATATTGAGGGCCTACAGTATTACTTTTTGGATACTTCATTGTCAAGTAGTTATGTCATGGTACACACTATTATTGTTCTATATGTTGATAGTGAAGAGGATGTTGATCTATGCAATTGCAGAGGGAATTTTAATGATAGTGAGGACACAGAGATAGTTGACCTTGAGAGTACAACAACAATTTATTCAATCTTAAGAAATGACCTGCGACGAGTGATGATCCTATAGGAAACCTCCCTAAGGGGTCAGACGGTGACATTTTGGACTTTGAGAAGGTGGATAAAGATAGACATGTGAATATAGACAGTAGGGTTGATGATCTAAAGAAGAGGAAGGTTAGGAGTGTTTTTCCATGGATATTGGATTTTACAGGTGCCCATCGCTTGAGGAAATTGATTGATAAATCACATGGACCATATCCTGTTTGTAAGTTCCAAGGCAATATAATGGAGACATTTTGTTCAAGCTCCCACCTACGTATAACCAATGTAAAACAATGGATGGCATGGAGTAGAGATTTGATGGTCATATCTGGAATAGGGCCACAAAGAACAAACATATTTATAAATTGGACTATTCGGCTAAGCTATTTCTTGGGTTCACTGGAGTGTCATAGGGTGACATGTAAATACTATTTGAACAATAAGAAGTTCAATGATTCCGAATTTCATGGATATTTGAACAAGTAGGTAAGCAAAGTCACTTCTGACATAAGAGAATAGGACGAGAATAACATGTCATTATTGCAAGAAAGTTGTTAATTGTACCGCAACATGCAATTGTATGATCTACTATGTGCTACCTGAAGATGAAGGCATGACACACTTGGTGGTACACGTGGGCGAGCACAAACATGGGATCTAAAGTGGGACATCAAGAGCTGCTACTAAAAGGATAAGGAAACTTGTCCAGACAATTTTGACGGTGGATAGAGGGAGTGGTCCAGAGAAAATTTAGATGACTGTGGCCCGTCTAGTTTTGGACTTGCTTGTTTTGGATAACAATGGGGCTATGGGAGACACCGAGCTTAGCAATTTCTTGGAAGAGATGATGTTGTTGGTGCAAAATCAAAGGTAAATTCCTTTTTCTCTAAACTTAATTAGAAAAGACTAATGTGACATAAAAGTATAATGGATGTCATATGTATTTTTTTCTCTTGATTGTGGATTGAAGAGCATTGTGGCATGTGAGAAACATAAAGAGCCATTTATTATAGGAGATGGATTTGACTACATTATCCAATTCAAAAGAAATTGTATGTTCCCATTTTTCTATCTCATTACAAAAGAAAGTGTTTTGGATTGATATAAAGAAGAAGGTGCACAAATATGATGGAGAGTAGGTCACCAAGACTAGTGGCCCCTCTTTCTGGTCGAAAAGAACATATGATGGAAAGAAATATCTCAGTGGATGTAGTTTTGTAATCACGATGTAGAGCATACATGGGGTGCGGACAAACTTGTCATCAAGCATCCACCAAAGACGCCATCCAAATGGCTTTTTTTATCTTGGTACTAATGTCACGAAAGGGGAGCTCGCAAAAGCTAGTTTTAACTTGAAAACTACATCATTATCAACATTTTCAGAAGAACTAAGATGACAAAGTGCCCTGCATGTGGGACATAGTGACCATTCCCTTCCATCTTCTAGCAAGAGGAACCAAAAAGTGGAGGCACCTGATATCAAAAAAGAAGCCGAGAAAAGGCTTGTTATAGTCCTGATACTATGAATGCAACACTAGTGGAAGAAAAAACATTATTGGCAAGGAGTCATTAGATTTTTTGCTTGATAACAGAGACAGAGAATGGCTATGATGTGCACATCAAGGCTGAACCTTACTACACGTGTCAATATTTTTAAAGTAGATAGATGGAGCACAAACCATTTCTTAAATGCAAGCATATGTAGTATGTTTACATGAAATCAACACATGATTATTCATCAACCAACTCTCTCGGTTAGTCATGTTGCCTTCATGCTTGATCAACCTCATCTTATCAAACCAACATCAAGCCCATAGGCTAGCTAATTTACAAGTAACTATTTGGCATTTTAGTATGCCCTAAATATATTTATTGGCTTATTTTCCCGATCAAGTTTTGGGGTATTTTAGCTATACATCCCAACATATGTGAAATTTTGAGGGCTAAGTCCTAGTTTATTTATAACATTGCCTTTAATTTACATGGTTGAAAAAACATTTTTTCGAGCAATGATGACAAGTTTAACATTCTTTGTGACTTGACAATTTGCACCATTCTTATTTCTAAGATGAGCTTTAACCATTATTTGTTAAGTGACAACTTTCACTTATTTCATTTCTGATGTGACGAGTTCTAGCCATTATTTGTGAAGTGACAAGTTTTGTATGGTGAGTTGTAAACCTTCAGTATTGCTGGTTATCTATTAACGTGATGGCATGTACACAAGGTAATTTTGTACTTTGAGAATTTAGCACTATTGTCATCTCCTATGGGTGATCATATGTGAAGAAGACACATTATTGAAAAAGCTTGCAATTTTCCCATATTGGGAATAAGAGATCAAAATTAAAAACTCACATTTTTTAAACCCCCCTTGCAGCTCAATGGGCTCTATGATGCAAAATTCTATTTCGATCGTCTATGTGGATACGACAATCGGGAGTAAACAAAACAAGATTCCTCCTACTTGTGTCCACACCTAGCTCTAATTGCATGTCTGAGGAGGATTAATTGAAATGGACCATACACCTAGCTAAAGACGATACTTGGACTACTTCGAACACCATTAGGATTACTAACTTTTTTTAGTAGTTCTTATTAAAGTTAGCAGATATTCTCATCATCATACATAAATTGAAGCATCTAGAGGGATTGAAATTGACCATACATCTACAATCAACTTTGGCTAAGTTTTTGACTTGTTGAAGATCTGTTTTGGATTCTGTGAAAAAAGAGTGTTTTTTGGCATAGCCACAACTTATAAACCAAGAATCTTCAAGAATCCTTGTTAAACAAACTGAATTTAGGGTGCTAGTCCTCCTGACATTAAGGAGCATCCATGCACCTTGTTTGAGCTTGTTCTCACAACTTTCATATACTAGGTACTTTTACCATGTTTTGCTTGACTTGGATTAAATTACTATATTAGTAACCTAATTAGTCTAGGAGAGAGTCAGTAAGTTAATTCCATTTTGATTAGTGTATTGGTAACCTGATTAGTCTGGGAGAGAGTCAATAAGTTAATCCATTCTCATTAGTGTATTGGTAACCTGGTTAGTCTAAGAGAGAGTCAATAAGTTCATCCCATTTTGATCAAGAGTACCTTAGCTTCAAAAAGCACAAAAAGTAGATATTTATAGCTTCTTTATGAAGGTAGACCCCCAGTAGGACTTAGATATTATTGAACCTTAGAAAAGTTCTTGGTCTTTTACGATTAAAACAACTTTTCAAATAGAAAAAGGCTAGGGATCTTGTATTTGAACTATTATGAGTCATACAAGGCACTAGAAAATTACGTGGGTAAATTCTTATGAAATTAGAATTTTTTATTAGGTATTATCTTTTGCCTAAAATAGAGAATTTTTACATTTTCAGCGTTAGGATTTCATTTCGAGACCCAAGCTAATGAATGGACTAATTGTAGATCCATTACTTGCATAAACAAGAAATATGCAACGAGAGTATCTATAATTGATTCTTGAATCTTATGGAATTGAGCTAAGAGGAACCACCTTGTTATTAGATTGCGACTAATAAACTACTTTTGTCCCCCAAAAACAAGTCCTTCTATTAGCTATACGAGAAAACTAGCCAACATATTGAATTGTATGCTCAAAACCTAGAAAATAAAAAAACCGTTAGTGGGGGGAAGATAGTGTGACACAAAGTTGGGGTTTTGACTGCGGTCACTTCTTCTTAGAATCAAAACACACTTGTATGAAACCTCATAGCCTCCTCACCTCCCTTTCTCTCCCTAGGTTAAGATAAAGATAAACACATCAAAGGTGAGATCATAACTCATGGAAGGAAAGATGAAAGGCTTAGGAGAAACAAGAATTTCTGCCAGTCTTGCAGCTCCAAACAAGAGGGCAATTCTTTGTTGGAAGAAAATCTTCCGACTCAGATGTGAACGAGAACATACGGGGAATGTTGGTAAGGTTCATCCGTTTGAATTGGGCAATTTGGATGGAACATATTAAAGTAAAAGAATATAGCAATCACTTACAAGAGGATAAGATACATGGGATTTGCTTTTTGATAAGAGATTAGGAGGAATTAATCATTATTAAGAAGAAATAATGGCCAAAAGTCTATAAAAATAGAGATACACAGAGAATTACAATTTTAAATCGATATAGACTATACAAAATAGGATAACATAGGTACGTAGAGCTTGAAGAGAGCTTCGCGCTTAAATAAAAACTTTCAAAAACGGGCAACCGAGCGAAAAGTTATGAGCATTTTACTACAAGACTATAAAACTGCCAAAATTCGCCTAAAAGTTAGCGACTTTGGGAGAAATTCTGATCATCAATGAAGTAGAGGATTAAGAAATTAGTTACATGAGTGGAAAGAGCATATAAAGAGCTTCCTAGCCATATGATCAATTTTAGAAAACAATACCCGAGTGATGAGTAATTACCAGTTGAAATTTGGATATTAGACCACAAAAACTGCACTTCCCTCTCTTTGCATGAAACCTTAATTTTCACATAGCCTCTTGCCTTTCATCTCCTTCATGATTCAAGCTAGAGGGTAAGGGTTAACACTACTCAGCAGACAATCATAAAGATTTACCTATGGTCCCCAAAGTCTTTCCACATGCTCATTACCACTAAAACCATTGGTACCTCCAAAGGAGGGCGGCAATAAGGCAAGGGCAGAGTGGATTTTCCCAGTTGGAGTCACTCCCAAAAAGGGTGGAAAATGGCGTGTGTGTGGACTTTTGCCCTCTGAGAATGCATGCACAAAGAGGGATTATTATCCTCTACCCTTTCACGATGAGATTTTGGATCAAGTTGCAGGTCATGAGTATTCAGTGTGTGATGGATACTCTGGATACTTTCAAATCCGGATTTGTGATGAAGATCAAAGGAAAACCTCATTTATCACCCCTTGGGGAGTGTATGCCTATAGGGTGATGCTATTTGGCTTGATCAATGCACCAGCAACTTTTCAACGCTTCATGAGTCGTCAGGTATTTGCACCTTACTTGGGAAAGTTTATAAGGGTCTTTTTGGATGATTTTTGCATTTATTCAAGCCGCATGGATTACTTGAGAAAATTGAGGTTGGCCTTGCAAAGTATTGATGATGCAAAAGGGTGTCTTAATCCTAGAAAATACTGCTTGGCACACGAAGGAAGGTGGTTCTCTTGGGACATGTTATCTCAGAAGAAGGCATAGAGATGGATCCTGAGAAGGTGCAAGCAATTGTGGCCCTCCCACCACCTACCAATGTAAGGGAGGTAAGGAGGATTTCGGGAAAAACAAAGTATTACCAACGCTTTGTTGACATGTTCTCTGAGAAGATGTATCCTATAAATCTATTGACAAAGAAGAATGTTTCTTTCCAATGGGGGCCCGATCAAATTCAATCTTTTTGTTTGCTCATGGAATGCATGAGTCAAAGTCCAATTGTGCAGCCTCTTAGGTGGGGGGAGGACTTTTATGTGAACCCAAGTGTCTCATCAAATTCAATGGGTGCTATACTCTTGTAAAAGGGAGAGTGAGGGCGTATGAAACCAGTGTATTATTTAAGCCGACAACTCACTGATGCTGACGAGAGGTATGGTGAAATGGAGAAAGGTGGTTTGTCTCTTGTTTTTGCAGTGAAGAAGTTCAGGTCATACTTGTTACCTCGCCCTTTTTTCTTCCTCACATCTCAACCTTCTTTACAATTCTTGGTCCGCAAACCCAATGTGAGCTTCAAGAATTCTCTTTCTTTTTTATTACACAAAACATCACTAGGGCCTCTCTTCCAAATTTGCTTACAAGGAAGGAAGACGAAGAAGAAACAGGAATAAAGGAAGTAGTATATGAAGATTTGGAGACACCACCAACTGCTTTCACTATGCATTTTGATGGAGCCTTTAACCCTTCCAAGCAATGTGGGACTGGGGGGATAGTTTTATTTGATCGCGGTGAGAAGAAAAAGAGGTATGGGCCAAGGATAGGGAATTTCCAAAGGCTATATCAAATAATGTGGCTGAGTACAATGCATTAATTTGGGGATTAGAAGATTGCATAAAAGATGGAATTAAAGAGGTAGAGGTTAAAGGGGATTCGCAATTGGTCATCCGACAAATGAAAGGAGAATATAAGGCAAGGAGTCCTAATCTCCAAGAATTGTATAAAAGGAAAATGGAGTTAAAAGAAGCTTTTGAGTTTTGTAAATTTGTGCATGTTAACAGGAAGGATAATCAAAAGGTTGATGAATAAAACTTTGGCTTCTTTCAAAGTAGCTATTCTTGCATTAATGGATATAGGATGGCCTGAGCTCCAAGATGTTCAACACTATTTAGATACAGGATACTTCCCTCCTGGATTGAATCCTCAATAGAAGCAAAGGCTTACAAGGAAAGCTCATCCTTACACAATTCTAGGGGATGTTCTTTACAAGCAAGGTAAGGATAAGATTGTTAGGAGGGTAGTGAGCTTGGAAGAATCTAAAAGGATTATGGAATTATGTTATGAAAGTTTAGGTCACTTTGCCTCACCCACAGCACAACTTGGAGGATCCTTAACACAGGTTATTATTGGCCTCGACTCAGCAAGGATGATGTCTATGAGTGGTGCAGAAGCTATCAAGTATGCTAGGCATATGGGCATAAGCAATTGGTTCCCGGACCCTTAAACCCTATCCCAGCATATGGTCCATTTGAAAGGTGGGGATTAGATTTTGTGGGCCCACTTCCTCGTTCCTCACATGGGAAGTATTACATATTGGTGGCCACAGATTATGCAACAAGGTGGGCAGAAGCAAAGGCCATGGTCAATAATAAAGCAGTGGCTGTGGCATCCTTTCTTAGGGAATACATATGTGCGCGATTTGGGTGCCCATTAGAAATCCTTACGGATGGGGGGAGGTCTTTCAGGAATGAGTTGATTGAAGCTTTGGTGTAGAAATTAAAAATAAAGCATGCTATGTCAACTCCGTATTATCCCCAGTGTAATGGTTTAGTAGAAAAAACTAATGGACTACTTTGTGGATCTTTGTCTAAGCTAGTGGATACTATGAAGAGAAAGTGGGATGTACATTTGCAGAGGTCCTATGGGCCTATAGGACAACTCACAAACTCTCTCTTGGTTTCACACCTTTTCAGTTAGTTTATGGAATGGAGGCTATTTTGCCAATAGAATTGGAAATCACAAGCCTTTGCACATCTTTTACACGCTTGAATAATGAAGAAGAAGAACATGCCCAACGCCTAGTACAACTGGAGACCTTGGATGAGAGGCGACTTTAGGCACTTCAAAATTTGGAGGCTGCACAACAACGGCGCAAGGCAAGGCATGACACTCTCACGAAGAAGAAGAAGAAGCCAGAACTCAAGCAAGGAAGCTTAGTCATGAGGTATGATGGCTGTGTGGAGAAATGACTAGATAAGAAGCTTCTTCGACGCTGGGAAGGCTCCGTCAGGATAAAGCAAAAGTTCAAAAATAACACCTATCTTCTAGAGGATGCAAGTGGCTAGGAGGTTCCCAGACGTGCCAATGAGTACCGACTAAAGATATTTTACCCTCGAGCACCCCAAGACAAGCATGGAGGATCTCCTTGGGGGGGGGAGATGTGACACATAAAAAATTGATATCTTTCATTTTCAATTTTGTACATATTTTGATGGTTTCTCAATGGTAATAAGGCGGAAGCTTGTCCAAGAAGATTGCGGTGCCCACAATGGAATAATGGTGTGGTGATGCAGCGGCTTGGTGGCTACCCTGATAACAGCATTCTATCTTCAAATATAATGGTTTTACTTGATTTAGGGTGCACACATTGTAAATGCCACAAGTATGCTTGATAAATACTTTGGTATGGTAGATAGGCTAGTGATGTGGAAAATAAAAGTGGGTCTTCATGCTCACATGGATTTTAATTGTATTATTAAGGCTACAAGTTGGGGAGTGTGGAAGCATGTGGAGGAGTGTGTGTAGGTGCATAATTGGGAAAGATTCTTCTTGAATGCCTACATGGAAGATGAGAATTCCACCATGTGTAAGTGGGATCTCCACCTACATGCCACTTAGACTTAGCTATTATCTCATCACACTTTCAAAGTCAAAAAGTCTTCAATTTAATAATCAATAGAAGACTTAGCCTAAGAGGACAATTGATGGTGACATCTACCCTTATGTCACTGAAGAGTTGAAGATTTTTATGCTGTAATTTTGTAACAATGGAAAAGAAGGTGATTCTCTACCTATAAAAGGAGCCCTCCTCTCCCTTTCAAAAAAATGAATGAAGCCTCCTCAATTGAGCATTTTGTATCATTGCCATTCTCTTATCTTCAAACCCTTATTCAAACACTATCTTTACATGTGAATGTCTCATTTAGCATTAGCTCCTCATGCTTAGCCCAATTTTGGATCTCTTTAATGATTCATGATAAGTGGGATCTCTACTGGAAAAATAAATCCAGCTTCAAGCAAACTAGCTACCTCATTCTTAAGAACCTCTGCTTGCACTACTCCCAAACGCCTTAGCCGGTGTACCACTGGCTTACTTTGGGGCTTGAGATCAATCTTGTGCTCTACTAGGGTAACTTGGCATACTTGTGAGTAGCTGTTTGCAAAAAGGTTAGGAAATCCATCCAACATTTTTAAGTAATTCTCCCTTTCAGTACTTGCTATATGGACTCATCACACGAACAAGTTCATTCTGTTGGTGAAGACTAGTGAGGTCCACATCTCCTTTCTTGAACATGGTTGAAGAAGCTTCCCCTTCCAAGGCTCCATTGTCTTCAGGATCCCCTCGATCCCTTCCCAGGGAAAGACCAAATGCAACTCCCTCCACCTCCCCTTCTACGATGGAATCCTCGGAGCTACCACTTGTCTCCTCTTCATCGGCGGATGACTCTGACTCTGAACTTTCGAAAGTTGAAGGTTCACCTCTTACCACTTTCTTGCGCGACGACTCTTGATGTTGTAGTGGACCTTCTTATTCTCACCTTATAGAATATGATCACCTGTCTTCCACTTTTGAATTGCCTTCACTTGGCGAAGCTATGGCCCACCCAATATCAATTGGTAAGCCCTAGCATCAGGCTTTGTAGGAATGACCTGGTTCCTTCCTTTTGGAAAATTTGATCCAATTGTAATAGTAAAGCATTTGGTGACTCCACTGTCCCAAATCTCTCCTTCATTGCTTTGGTCAACCTTTCCCAATCATTCTTGGACTCCTCTGGCAAAGCCTCATGCCAAGTTAAGGCCACACCCTCCAAGAAATCTGGAAGTATTTCTGCCCTCTCCTTCATAGACCAACCCGTCAAGCGGCATGCTCGGTTAAACTCTCGGGGATAGCTCCCCGGGTCTTCTCTTTCCGATCCTTGGAACACCGAAATGTTGAACATCTTGCACCAAAAGATGAGTAGCAACAACAAAGGAAATTTACTTATTTCAAAATAACTTCTCTTTAATCATGTGGGACCTTGAGGTTAAAAAAGAATAATTCTAAGTAAAACCTGCCTGTCGTCTCCACCAAAAGATGTGACACAAAGTTGGGGTTTTGACTTCGGTCACTTCTTAGAATCAAAACACACTTGTATGAAACCTCACAACCTCCTCACCTCCCTTTCTCTCCCTAGGTTAAGATAAAGATAAACACATCAAAGGTGAGATCATAATTCATGGAAGGAAAGATGAAAGGCTTAGGAGAAGTAAGAATTTCTACCAGTCTTGCAGCTCCAAACAAGAGGGCAATTCCTTGTTGGAAGAAAATCTTCCGACTCAGGATTATGTGAACGAAAACATACGGGGAATGTTGGTAAGGTTATCCGTTCGAATTGGGCGATTTTAACGGAACATCTTAAAGTAAAAGAATATAGCAATCGCTTACAAGAGAATAAGATACATGGGATTTGCTTTTTGATAAGAGATTAGGAGGAATTAATCATTATTAAGAAGAAATTGTTGGAATATATGATCAATGTCATGGTCTAAGGTTAAGGCACACAATGAAATGTAGAAGGACCATGTAATATGAAGAGAATCCAGGTGAATGAAGGGTAAACCCCCACTTGAGATAGGCGAGTTTCAGAAGATGCTCTGGAGGCTATATTCAGGGAGCCATGTGGGGGGAGATGGCCTTGGATGCCCTTGATGATATGTAAGCAGTGATGTCACTCAACCATGTACACCTTGGCTATAAAATGGTGGCCCTCCTAATGAGAAAGACACGAATTTCTATGCTATGTGAAGCTCCTCATCATGCTGTCATTATGTTTCCTTAATCCTTGATTAAGTGCTAGTTAATTATCTTTTTGCTCATGTGACCACCATGGATTATCTTGAACCACCATAGCTCATTTATCATCCCTTGCTCACATTAAGCTTGCATTATCACTCATTATACTTTTCCCAACATGGTATCAGATTATCCTTAGGCATAGTAATTAGCCACGTTGATTAGATTTCTCATTTTTTCAAGCTTTCCATTAAAGCTCCAACTCACCCCCTGCTGGTCTTTTTCTTCATACAAGCTCTATAGTCCATCAAATCACAAGCTTTTTGATTCAAAAGAAAGCTAGCAGCCGGCTCCATCGACGCCTAGCTCCATTTGAGCTCCCATGAACTCCACGCGGCGCAATCAACTCTGCCAGCACGCTTCTGCGCAGCAAAATTCGTCAAATTAGCACCGTACGGTGAATGGTTTGCTAATTCCTCTTGTGAGCGTAACATTGATGCTATGAAGCCCTCACGTGTTGATTTTCATGAGCAATGGTCCACTGTAGCTGCTGTTTGAACTAATTTATCAGTGGTAGTACATGTTGTGTTGCAGAGAAGATTTCCAGAGATTGATGCAGCATCTTGACATGTTTGAGTGCTGAGTTTAAAGCCAACACCTTGGTTTTCACTTGGTTTAAAGCATTTTATGTTTCTCATTTGGGAAGAGCTTCATTCAATTGCTCAAAGCTCACTCTATTTTTGGGGCAGTTTTCTCTCTTTGAATTAATCACCTCCACTAATCATCATGTACTTAATAGTAATTATCTATTGAGATGACATTCTAATATGCATATTGAGTTGAATACCTCTTTGTAGTCATGCCTTCGGATGCGGAATCATCTAATGAAGCTTATATCAAGAAATCATTGAAACCCAAAAGCAAAATTAGAAAACCTAGGATGAAAATCAAGTCTAGGCCCAGTTATTATTACTATGCAAAGGCTTATGGGTTTGGGGAATTCTTGAGTAATATCATGCATCTATATGGTGAAGGGGTATTCTAGCTTTTAATACTTTGAATTGCTTAATTCCAATCATGGAGTCAACTTACATATCATCCTCTTTCATCAAGAAACTCAACGGTCATGACTTCCACACTTGGCAAGTAAAAATGAGGTTCTTACTAATGAAAGAAGGAGTTTGGGGCATAGTCAATGGTACTATACCTAAACCTGCCACACGAGAAGGAGAAGTCTCTTGGCAAACCAAGGATGAGAAAGCATTAGCTCTCATTGCCCTTGGAGTTGAAGATAGTTATATACATTACATTGGTAATGGAACATCTTCACAAATTGCTTGGAATTCACTGGATAAATCCTTTGGTGCTCAAGGCCTCCACAGCAAAATCAGTCTCAAAGTAGACTTTTACAGTCTAGAGTTCAAGGTTGATGAGACACTTGCGTCTCACATCAACACCATGAAGAGCTTGATGGCCCAGCTCGAAGCCATCAATGAACCAGTCAAGGAGAGTGATGCCATAGCCATCCTCCTAAAGTCAATGCCATCCGAGTATGATACACTCATGCCGACCTTAAAGTACATGCAGGATCCCACTTTGGAGGGAATAGAGAGTGTTCTCTTGGAAGAAGAGAAGAAGTTGAAAGGTAGGGCAATTGATCTTGTCTCAACCTAGGCATACCTTGTTCAAAAGCAAGCCGGCAAACCACTCCAATGTACACATTGTGGAAGGACAGGACATCTTGCCAAGAATTGCTACCACAAAGACAAGCCAAAGCGAATGTGCACCAAATGTGGAAAGCCAGGTCACCTCGCCGACAAATGCTACACCAACCAGGCAAATATGGCAAGCACTTCGAATGATTCCGAAGAAGCAATTCAAGCATGTAACAATGTTACTACCTCTTTTGATGAAGCAGTAGATGCAGAATGGGCTTTCTAAAGCCAACAATGTTTATGCTCTCTATTACCCAAATGTTTATGTATGGACACCTCTAACCACCGATGATGTAGGTTATGTGTTATTATGATGCCCACAATATCTCTCAGCAGGCCATGTAGCCCTCAAGGGGGGATTGATGGGGAGTTGGGTCTCCATGACCAACAAATGATGATGATGCCCATGGATATGATGATGATGATGCTATGATGATGATGGGGTATGGGAGAGGAATGTTTTCATGTAGGAATGTTTTCATGTCATGCTATTTTCTTTTCGCAATGTAGAAGCTATGCTCCCTATGAGCAATGCTAATTTCTTTTATGTACTGTAGAGCTATACTCCTTATGAGTTAAGCTTTTTCTTTCATGTAATGTTTGGATCAAGGGAGGGCAATATACCATGCCATGATCAAGGGAGGGTTTTGGAATATATGATCAATGTCATGGTCTAAGGTTAAGGCACACAATGAAATGTAAAAGGACCATGTAATATGAAGAGAATCCAAGTGAATGAAGGGTAAACCCCCACTTGAGATAGGTGAGTTTCAGAAGATGCTCTAGAGGCTATATTCTAGGGAGCCATGTGGGGGGAGATGGCCTTGGATGCCCTTGATGATATGTAAGCAGTGATGTCACTCAACCATGTACACCTTGGCTATACAATGGTGGCCCTCCTAATGAGAAAGACACGAATTTCTATGCTATGTGAAGCTCCTCATCATGCTGTCATTATGTTCCCTTAATCCTTGATTAAGTGCTAGTTAATTATCTTTTTGCTCATGTGACCACCATGGATTATCTTGAACCACCATAGCTCATTTATCATCCCTTGCTCACATTAAGCTTGCATTATCACTCATTATGCTTTTCCCAATAGAAATAATGGCCAAAATTATATAAAAATAGAGATACACAGAGAATTACAGTTTTAAATCCATATAAACTCTACAAAAGAGGATTACATAGGTACATGGAGCTTGAAGAGAGCTTCGTGCCTATATAAAAACTTTCAAAAACGAGCAACCGAGCGAAAAGTTATGAACTACAAGACTATAAAACTACCAAAATTTGCCTAAAAGTTAGCGACTTTGGGAGAAATTATGATCATCAATGAAGTAAAGGATTAAGAAATTAGTTACATGAGTGGAAAGAGCACAATAAAGGGAAATGCAATAATCAACGGTAGATGGTTAAAGAGAATTGAGATAAGTGGAGGAGTTCTTGAGTGGACCTATCGAAGAACATTGCATTGCCAGGTATTGGGTTGGGGGGGGGATTATACTTGTGTTGCCGGTGACACTTGGTCTGATGATTGCAAAATAAAGATTGCTATAAGCTACGTTAGCATTATCGGCGACGACAAAGGTAGGGAAAACACTCTTCTAGGATTGGTGGGTACACAAAGAGAGGTTCCTAGCCATATGATCAATTTTAGAAACCAATATCCAAGTGATGAGTAATTACCGGTTGAAATTTGGGTATAAAGAGCTTCCTAGCCATATGATCAATTTTAGAAACCAATATCCAAGTGATGAGTAATTACCGGTTGAAATTTGGGTATTAGACCACAAAAACTGCACTTCCCTCTCTTTGCATGAAACCTCAATTTTCACATAGCCTCTTACCTTTCATCTCCATCATGATTCAAGCTAGAGGGTAAGGGTTAACATTGCTCAGCAGACAATCGTAAAGATTTACCTATGGTCCCCAAAGTCTTTCCACATGCTCATTACCGCTAAAACCATTGGTACCTCCAAAGGAGGGCGACAATAAGGCAAGGGCTACCTTGAGAAGTCACAGGCCCACCAAGATAATAACTCCTTATCCCACTTATCATGAATCATCAAAGAGGTCCAAAATTGGGTTAAGCATGAGGAGCTAATGCTAAATGAGACATTCACATATAAAGAGAGTGTTTGAATAAGGGTTTGAAGATAAGAGAATGGCAATGACACAAAATGCTCAGTTGAGGAGGCTTCATTCATTTTTTTGAAAGGGAGAGGAGGGCTCCTTTTATAGGTGGAGAATCACCCTCTCTTCCATTGTTACAAATTACAACATAAAAATCTTCAACCCTTCAGTGACATAAGGGTAGATGTCACCATCAATTGTCCTCTTAGGCTAAGTCTTCTATTGATTATTAAATTGAAGACTTTTTGACTTTGAAAGTGTGATGAGATAATAGCCAAGTCTAAGTGGCATCATGTAGGTGGAGATCCCACTTACACATGGCGGAACTCTCCTCTTCCAGAATGCTTCCCAATTATGCACCTACACACACTCCTCCACATGCCTTCCACACTCCCCAACTTGTAGCCTTATGGTGAATATTGTATTAATAATACAATTAAAATCCATGTGATCATGAAGGCCCACTTTTATTTTCCACATCATTAGCCTGTCTACCATACCAAAGTATTTATCAAGAATACTTGTGGCATTTACAATGTGTGCACCCTAAATCAAGTAAAACCATTATATTTGAAGATAGAATGCTGTTATCAGGGTAGCCGCCAAGCCGCCGCATCACCACTTCGTTATGCCATTGTGGGCACCGCAATCTTCTTGGACAAGCTTCCACCTTATTACCATTGAGAAACCATCAAAATATGTACAAAATTGAAAATGAAAGATATCAATTTTTTATGTCACAGTAGTCTTATCGCACTTAGAGGGAACTAACTCATACAAGGGGGGAGAAAAGGGGGACAATTTGATATATAAAAGAAAGGCACACATGCACATCTTAAATTACTTAACGCAATTGTTAACCACTCTAGTTAACATTACTTTTGCATGCATGGCTACACTTATTGTACTCATATTTTGTAACCACGCTAAGCACTAAATGTAAAAGAGGCATGGGATGACCAAGATTACGGCTTGTGTAATGCTGGTCATGAGAAATAGTTGTCTATAGAGCTAGGAAGACTAGTTTTGGGCCCCCAATTATGTAAATGTGCAGTCGACCATTGTAAACTATGAGCACTTGTATATATGAAATTTATGAAATATGAAAAGGGACAATCTCTTTAGTCTCATTTGAGGTTTTTCCTCTTCTCTCTCTCTCTCATTTGAGCTTGTGGATGTATGCTTGCTTGCATGCTTAATTGTTGGTGTGTTCTTGTAGGGATGGTGATGCTCTAACCTCTCTCCCCTCCTTTGCTCTCTACCAAGTCCCTCTTGCATACATGTGGCATGAGGTGAAGGTTAAGCTTTCCATATCTCCCTCCTTCTTACTCTATACCTAGCCATTGAATCTTTACTTGTTTGACACAAGTAGAGGTGGAGTGAGACCCTAGTGGCTTCACATCGAGGAGTTAACCCTTGTTAGGGTTAGCTAAGTGCAACTCTCCGGACACTTGACCCTTGCATGTTGTATCTCTAATCTTCTCTCTCTCTCTCTCTCTCTCTCTCTCTCTCTCTCTCTCTCTCGTGTGCAATGTAGTATGTTGGGATTATCATATTTGGCACCATTGTCGGGGAATGCATTTAGCTTAGGGTCCTCCACTTTGTTCATTTTCTAGAGTCCTTGTTTGGCCTAGTTGGAGTGCAAATCCACTAGTTGGTTGCTTGATTTTGTGCTTGTTTTTTTTTGTTGATGATGATTCCATGGAGCATTGAAGGTTGATCGAGCAATGGAGCATTGAGATCTTCATCAAGCGCGCAGGAGAAGTAAGTGCTCAAACATTGCCCTTGACATTCATGCAACTCTTGATTTTTTGTTCTTATGTAATCTACCTCCAGTTGATAATGTTACACCTTACACCACTGACAATAATGTTTTGGATTACGTGACAGCTGTGCAGAATATGAAGAGTGCATACAACAAGGCAATCCAATGTTAAAGCCAAAGCTTATGTTCAAGGCGCTAATGCAGATTACCCCGTTCGATCCTACCAGCAGACTCTTCCTCTCCCAGAGGCATATTCTGGAGTCACCCCCACACAGCAACATAATGTGCTGTACTCTCTCTGGGTCACTCATCCAGAATTAGAGAATTTACTGGCATTGGCTAGAGAGGGAACATTATGGGCCAATGTCACAAAACACACAAGGATGGCAAACCCCCATGGCAAACCCCCATCTCTCAGACTCTTTGGAAATTTGCCTGGTCACTTTCATGATCAACTATTGTTACAGAAGATGGAGGAGGAAACATCCACCAGTACACACCAAAGGTGGATACACCACCATCCACACGTCTGAAGAGGCACCACAGCTACATGATTTTGGAGTGCAACCTTCATGGAGAAAGGAATTTTTAACAGTAACAGAATATAGTAGCATTTACATGAGTGCACCGCTAACATTACCAGTGGATCCACTCTACATGCCTATCAAGAGGAGGTGGACACTGCTGGAGTTTCAAGCTACAAAAGAAAGGGATTCTCATATCTGCTACAATTTTCCAATATTTAACCCAGCAACATTTTCCACTATTCAAGCACAAAGACAACAACTTCTCAATTGGATCAGAGCTTGGCGAAAAATACCAGATCTTGCAATTGTAGCTACTGTCAGGTTCATGAAATTATTAGTGGTTCTAATAGACCAACCTAGAGAACCTTATGATGGCTATGAGGCTCAGCATCTAAAGTTTAACATGAACCAAGGGCCATGAGGCAGAGGTATAATGCTATATTACCATCATCTAAGATGTCTTCCAAGTTATATGCACATAACATTTGAAGACATGATCGACATCGGGTTCTGGAAGTCCTCACGCCTTGCCATCCAACCCAAGAAAATCGATGGCCTTGCCAGACTTGCTCTCCACAATGCACCTCACAACTAGGCCAAGAACTGGCCCAAAGAGGATTTCTCACGGTACCTTAAATGCCTAACCACCCCCCAAATTGCCCACCTCAACCCCCATTTCCATGAATTGCACTAGTTCGTTAGCTAATCCTGACAAAAATCTTCGAAGAAGAGGATGAGGGGGGAAATTCCAAAAGTTTCTACCTATAAAAACCTTGAGCCAACAAGCCTTCCCTCTCAAATTCTAAGTCACTATGTTATGGAGGGAGACCAAATGTACCCTATGTACTTGGCTGCCCCAATGCCACGAGCCAGAGACATGAATACAATGGCAAAACAACCACCTATGCAGCGCTATCATTGCGTAGGGCCTCACCGAGTGGCTGAGTGTCCTATCAAGAAAGGGATGGCGAGTACCTCTGTAGGTGCTCCCGCATTAATTCCCTTATGCATTGGTGGGTGTGGAATTGACCATATGTATAAAGATTGTTCGCTAAGATCTAGAACAACAAGGAAGGCTTGTGAAGCTAATCCGAGCACTAGCATTAACCTGCTGAGTGTGAGAGATGGACTCATCCGCATAGTCCCTCTCAACATCGTATAACTAGACTACAAAACAAACAAAAAGCCATAGCTCATGCCACATCAGAGGAGGCATCAACCTCACTAGACCAGGGCCAAGCAAATGTTCCTAAAAGCACGAGAAACTAGGCACTCAAGAAAGAAAACTACAAAGATCTCGGCAAGGGAGACTACTCTGTAGTCTTCTAAAGTGGTTCGAAAGATGTCACAACAACACATGCATCAAACTCTTTGTCAAAAGAGAAGATCTGATATGCTTGGCCGCCCGATCCCAAGAACTAATTGATGCTACCCAATTCCCAAAAAAGCTTTCCAAATATCCTAACCTTGTTGAGGACAAAGAAATATTACTGGTAGCCTAAGCATTGGTCAAGTATTGCCAAGCTCAAATAGAAGACGAGCCTCCTACTTCTTACCTTGAGCCTTGTCTATTGATCTCCAATGTGAGACGTGTTCATGAAGCTCAGGTATACTCTAGAGAGCTCCCAAACATGTCACCCCCTCAGAGGCCAACAAAAGTAGCAGCTACCCCCCCACCAAAGAAGACCGGGTAGCAGAATATCTCAAAGATCTAGGGATGAATACCTTAAGACAACGAATAGAGAAATACCTATCCACATTCCATACACACATAAGAGCTTAAGATTAAGTGAGAGAAACCTTCCCCACGGAACAGCCTCTACTCCTAGTAGAGACATTGCTGGTCAATCTTCCTTCCTTTCCTCTCATATCTAGATCCCTATTGACACCTTGCTTCAAGGTAGCCCAAGCTTATGGTGGAAAGATCTAAAAAATTGGATGGAGGGACACCTAGGTGCAGGCATGCAAGAATCCATGGAGCTAGATAGATCTAATGAATTTGAGGAAGCGGAACTTATTATACCCCATGAAATAATTGGCACCCCCACCATTCGAGTCAATAAGCTTGGGAAATACTTTGAAGGAGACTAATTGAATGCAACTTTGCCGATAACCTTCGATGGCCTTCAGGTGTCACAGCAATCCTAGACGGGGAAAGTAGAGTGAGCATTGTTACAAAAACAATGATGGGAAAAATGGGGATCACCTACCATGTGTAAGATTCCTCCCTCGAGCTTTTGAGGTGTACAGGTGTAAGAACCTTCCCTTCTGATCTTATAATTATTGCCCTCTCTGAAATAAAAGAAAGATCCTATTTTAGCCTCTTTTGGCATGGAGAGGGAAAATGTCTAGAGGGAGGTAATTCAATATTGAGATATTTTTGGATATAAAAATCCTCCTAGTGTCTAAAATGGGTTCGCCTGAAATAAAAATTCAAAAAGAACTTTCCAATGTGCAATTGGAATTAATTGAAAATAGATATAAAGGACCTTAGCCTAAGGGTCCAGATTTTCAATGAAAATTAGATTATGGTCCAATTAAGGTTCCTATGGGCCAATAGGATCAATCCAAGTAAGGTTCCTATGGGCCAATAGGATCAATCCAAGTGTAGGGAGGAGATAAATTAAAGAATAAAAGAAAAACCATCGCAAAAATGAGAAAATGCTCACATAAGATGAAGAGTGGACTAAGGACCAAAGAAAAGAATTAAAAAACTGAATTTTGACACCTCAGTGTGGGGATCTCCCCTCATGAAGTAGGCGCCTTTTTCTCATCATTACCCCCAATTTTTAATCAATAAAATGAGATATTTTCATCTCTCCTCTCTCCTGTTTCAAAACTAGATCCAAAAAAATGAGATATTTTCATCTCTCCTGTTTCAAAACTAGATCCAAAAAGTAAGCTGAACTGACCAAAAAATGGTCAAAAATTGACCAAACGGATCTAGAAAATTCTAGAATCAGTTTTCTTGGTTAGAGGCTCACTTTTTCCTATAAATAGAAGCCTCCCTCTTTGTAAAAGCTTAATGGTGTTTATGCACTATTACTCTACTCCTGTCGTCCTGAGCCATCTACAATGAATTTCTTAATAATTCAATTGTTTTTGGCCTAATCCTCTCCAAAGTGAATTGGTTGCCACTATTGCTTTAAACAATAGTAGAACCCTCAATCCCTCAAGCCAAAGGAGAGCTTACAAGCTCCATGTAAGCTAAATTTCTTACTTTGTTTATAAATTTTAATGAAAAATCTATGGTTTTCTTGATTTTTATGAATTGCAGATGATTGAATTAAATTCAAATGCTATGCCTTTGATGAAAAGGCCAGTCCCTTCTCTTCTTTACATTCCAACCCTTCTTAATCCTAGAAAGATTAACTAAGTGATTAATTAAACTCTTCTTATTGTTTACTCTCTTGAATTTAGAAAATTATATAGATTAGAGTTCTATAATTCTAAATTGGGTTAATTAAGTTAATTGTAGAAAGATAAAAATGAGAAATGGTCAGCCATACAAAGAAGGTTATGGAAAAAAATTTTAAAATTTTGTGAAAAGGAAAGTTTGTTTTTATGTTATTCAAAAGAGTAATTCCCACCATTTTTGCATCTAAAAGAAATATTCTAATTACTCCATGTACATATTCACCTATGAATATGCATGGATATCACTGATATTAATTATTAAATTTGATTTCTATGCATAGAAAGATGCATAATGAAATTTTTTATTACAAAAGTGTTATTCTTATTAAATTTGATTTCTATGCATAGAAAGATGCATAATGGAATTTTTTATTACAAAAGTGTTATTCTTATTAAATTTAATTTCTATGCATAGAAAGATGCATAATGGATTTTTTTATTACAAAAGTGTTATTCTTATTAAATTTGATTTCTATGCATAGAAAGATGCATAAAGGATTTTTTTTTATTACAAAAGTGTTATTCTTATTAAATTTGATTTCTATGCATAGAAAGATGCATAATGGACCGTTCTTTGAGTGAGAGGGAGCAATTGCATAAAAACCATTAAAATTAAGCATAAATAGAAATTTATGTAGTTCTTTACTACCATTCATCAATTAACTTCAATAGCATTCAAAAACCATTCCAATTAAGCTTCTCAAGCTTGAGAGGGGTTGAGAAGAGAGAAACATTTATAGAAAAGATCAAAATTCACCATTTACCTTACAAATTGCTTGATTCTTTGTTCACGGTAGAGGCCCCCAACCAATTAATTGTTTGGTGTGCTGATGGAGTCACCAATGGAGATTGAAGAAAGAGGGAAGCTCCAATTTCTTCAATTTGGAGAGAATTTTAGAGAATAGTAAAAATTAGCATTATTTCAGCATAATTTTGGCATAGTATAATTCTCATATTTTTTTTACAAAGACTCAAGTTCTATTTATAGGAGAGGGAGGCTCTAACCAAGACCAACTGATTTCTAGAATTTTCCATATTTCAATTTGGTTGAATTTGGACTAGATTTGGACCTATTTTGGTTCCTTTTTTATTCGGTTTGATCCAAGAGAGAGAGGAGAGATAAAAATATCACATTATTTTTTAGTTTAAAACTCATTCAAGCATGTGAAGTATGCACCTCCTTGAAGGGACTCCCCTTCCTTACATATGTGTCAAAATGAAATGATTATACCCAAAATATCTCATTTTTTTAGTAATACTAATAGTTTTTTACTAATAACCCTTGTACATAGTCAACTCTTCATCTTATGTGAGCATTTACTCATTTTTGGGTATTTTCTTTTACAAATTGGATTTATCTCCTCCCCACACATGGATTGATCTTATTGGCCCATAGGAACCTTAATTTAAAATTTCAAAAAAAATCTTGACCCTCAGGATAATGCCTCTTGGAAATTTTTTTATTACAAAAGTGTTATTCTTATTAAAATTGATTTTTATGCATAGAAAGATGCATAAAGGAATTTTTTATTATAAAAGCGTTATTCTTATAAAAATTGATTTTAATGCATTAATAGATGCATAAAGAAATTCTTTTTATTTTAAAAGTGTTATTCCTATTAAATTTGATTTTATGCATAAATAGATGCATAAAAGGATTTTATTTATAAAAGTGTTATTCCCATTGAAGTTGATTTTTATGCATAAATAGATGCATAAAGAATTTTTATATCAAAATTAGAATTCTCTTAAATTCTATGTTTAAATTCTATGAGTATTTGATAAATGAATAATTAAATACTCTAACAGAGAAATTTCTATCATTTTATATTCACACGAAATTATAAAAAGAAAAATTCACGAAATCTATCAAGATCAAAATATTCAGATAAATGATTAATTTATTCCTCATTGGATTTCGTAACTAATTTAGAAATCAGTTAAGTGAATATTCAAAGAAAGAAATTCAGTAAAATAGTAACTCAATTATCAAACCTTTTCGAGAAAAATAGTTCAGGAGAAATCTTATCCGACTCGAACCTTGAATCAGCAGGCTATGACCAAGACCAACTCTTTCATCAGTTTCGAGGAAAGAAGGTGTGACCAGTTTAGAAAAATATACTCAAAACTCCCTCCAAATCTAAAACTAAGTTTGAGACCCTTCAAATTGATATGTGGATCAAGGTTATAGAATTCGAGGAATTCTAGTATGAAATTCAAAATTTAGATCAAGAAGTTTTGGGGATACTGATTCAAGAGATACTCCTTGTATTCAAAAGAAAATCAAACTGAAAACTTGCATAGAAACCTTGTTTTCTTAAAGGACTGTCTTATGCCAAAATGCTGGAGAGGGAGCAATTGGTATATGTTTTTCTAAGGGACGTTCGGTTGCAATCAGCTCTGCTGGCGGGGAGTGTTCAAAGGAGGATGGCTCATGCGGCCAAGCCTGCCCAGGTCATGACCAACCTCGGTATGGTTGAAAAATGGTGAGCCTCCGCCGATAAGAGGGGCAAGGGCCAACGAAGCGGTCCCTGAGTGAATTAATGGATGGATGGGATGTGATGTGAATAGATATGATGAGATGTGATGTGAATCAGATAGATGTGAAATGAATGAATGTGATGTGATGGATGTGAATGGATGGAGGTGATGTGATGTGAAATGGATAGATGTGATTGAATGAATGAGATGTGATGTCATGTGAATCAAAATGTGAATTAATGATATAGGATGTGAATGGATGATATGTGAATGTGAATTAATGATATAGGATGTGAATGGATGATATGTGATGAAAATGGATGTGAATGTGTATGTGAAGAATGGATGTGGATGATATGTGATGAAAATGGATGTGAATGTGTATGTGAAGAATGGATGTGGATGTGTATGTGAAGAATGGATGTAAATGTGTATGTGAAAGAATGGATGTGAATGTGTATGTGAAGAATGGATGTGGATGATATGTAATGATAATGGATGTGGATGTGTATGTGATGAAAATGGATGTGAATTATGATGTGACATGAATATATGTGGATGTGAAGTGATAGATATGATTGTATGGATAGATGTGGGTAGTCGTACATGTGAATGATTGGATGATGAATGAGATGAGATGTGTATGAATGAGATATGATGTGGATAGATGTGATGTGATGTTATGTGGGTAGAATGTATGTGATGGGATGGTGATGAGAATGAATGTGATGGATATGAATGAATGTGATGTGATGGATGTGAATGGATGGAGGTGATGTGATGTGATGTGAAATGGATGGAGGTGATGTGATGTGAAATGGAAAGATGTGAGTGAATGAGATGTGATGTGAATCGAGATGTGAATGAATGAGATGTGATGTCATGTGAATCGGGATGTGAATGAATGATATGTGATGTGAAATGGATATATGTGAGTGAATGAGATGTGATGTGAATCGAGATGTGAATGAATGAGATGTGATGTCATGTGAATCGAGATGTGAATGATATGGGATGTGAATGGATGAGATGTAATGTGATGTGAATCGGGATGTGAATGAATGAGATGTGAGGTGAAATGGATGTGCTGTGATGTGGATCGGGGTAGATATGAATGGATGAGATGTGAATGAATGTGATGTGCTGAGATGTGGATGGGTAGATGCGAGTGGATGAGATCTGATGAAGATGTGATGAGATAAAAATGATGTGGTTAGATGAGAATAAGAATACATATGAAATGGATGTGGATTAAATAATGTGGATTGATGTGGAACAATGTGGAAAGACGAGAGTTCGTTATAGAAACTGTATTTATGACCTGTTTTTAAATGACCGTTTTATGTCAAGAATGCTGGGGAAGCATTTTGACCATCTTGTGAATGAGTTCATGGAGACCTAATTGGTAAAGTTGCAACAGCTGACGGAGAGTCAACGGAGGACGTCTCGCATAACAAGATCGGCCGAGGTCTTAACCAATTCAAATGGTGAGCTTCCGGTACGATGGATGAGAGACCAAGGAAGCAGCCTATGAGTGAAGCACTAGGTGAACTGCGAACGATCCTAGAGGGTGCCAACCATATGGTGCTCGGGCTCTAGGTCACTGAAGACATCCACACGTGCGTCGAGGAAGATATATTGGATCAAGGAGTAAGAGTTGTTTTCTGAATTCGGGCATGGATCTGGTTGATTGACCTTGTTGGTCCTCAACGGATGAGTCCATGGCACTTTTATATGGATCTATTGGTTGATCTTGCTGATCTTCAATGGAGATTCCATTTTAATTTTTATAAGTGAATATATTGGAGGGTAGTATGAGCTAGGAACTATAAAAACGGCCCTTGAGTGGACAGGTGGTAAGCATTCTAGTTGCCAATGATGCCATAGGTACACCGATGAAGGAAAAATTGGAAATTAGGATTCAACCGGATATTTTGGAGAATAATGATCAGTAATACTATAGTTTCATTAAAATATTGTTTTAAAGATAGCTGAATCTGTGAAAAAGGCAATTTCATATTGGGTGTGTAAGTGGTGTGACTAGTTTTAAGTTTGCATGAATACCCGGCTAGGGGGCCTGGGAACTCTTTTCCCTGGTACCCGAGACAAAACCTAACCAAATTCTTAAATGGATCCCATCACTACAGTGGTTCGCTAACCCACGAGACTGGATCGGGTTAGGCTGGACTGATGGATCCCTAAAATGAGACTCAATTCTGTTATGGTACGATAGATGAAGTAAATCCCAGATAAAAATTGTTCTATAGAAAAGAATCAACGGCTGTGCCTCTCAATGAGAAAAAAAGTGTTGGTCTCTATGATCCAAGTGTAAGTCTTTTCCTTGATTTGACTATGGGACTTACAGGTTCGGTCGCCCGTGCATTAGTTAAGGCTCATGACTACATTAGAGTAAAAATATCCTGGAGGAATTGCTCGTTCTTTCCGGGCGAGGGAAGTTTTTCCGGGTTTGGTTTTGGAAGAACCGAGGGATTAGTCTCTTATCCGGATATACGTGGGCGAGGCCCCGAGTGAGGGACCCTAGCCCATGCAAGATGTGCTACTTCCGCTGCTAGCACCCCAGAATTTGTTGCATGCGGAGGGGACAGGGATCTTTCACCATGGATGACACCACATTTCTAGTCAAACTCGCTAATGGAGACACATCTGGACCCATTGTTCTACTGAAGGATTTAAAGATAAAGATCCTTGGAACCACGTACCGCCACACCTTTGTGGTGATAAACTTTGAAAGTCAACATGTTTCTTATGATTTCATCCTTGGACAACCATACATGAGAGAATCTAAGATGATCCACGGTTGGGATACTGGCCACATTTACATTCGAAGAAAGGATCAAACTCTAAAGATCAATCTACACACGTGGAAGGTACACCCTATGAGTGGCAAACCATTCACAGAGGATTTAGTCACAACAACCCAATCTATTGCAGTCCATCTATTTCAAACGTGGCACAAGACACCCAAAGATGAAAAGGATAGTGAGGAATGTGCACCTCTTTCAGAGCCGAAAGACTCCGAGAATTGGATACATATCCTGGCCACCCTGGACATCCTTCCTAGATGCATCTGCATGAGGTTTGCTATGGCATATGGGTAGGAGATCACATCTCTTTACTTAGCTCAGCATACCTGCCTAGCATTACCACCTAAGAACTGGAACAGGCCATTAGAGAGGAACCATCAAGGGAACAAACGCTCCCACAGGACTCACAAGCGTGATTCCTTGGGCCAGAGTGATGCCTTCCTAGACAATTCAAACACCCACTGGCTGAAGTATGGTGGGGCTGTTGAAGCACATGACCACTTAAATGATATATGGCAAAAGGAGTTCGTCAATAGCTCCCTTTTGGTCCACATGACCACCCCAAAGCCAATAGAACCCATTGAACCCACACCAAAACCAAAAAATCTTTGTCGCTCGACGCGCAAAGACGTAATAAAATGTTAGCGCTATCAGAAAAATAAGCAAAAATAAGCCAAAAGGCTAGTGGAAGAAGAAAGCGCTAAAGCCGAAAGAAACCAAACAGGTGCCCAAACATTTCAAGACCTTTGAGATAGCCGACAAATTCATCCAATATGACTCGGCCCAAAGGTCTCATAATAGAGAAAGTGAGCAAAGAGAAGGAGAGAGTGAGTGAGTGAGCGCAAAGAGAAAGAGCTGTAGGGCAAGTATGGGGCAGCCCATACAGGCTACCCAGCCCTTGGATTGTGGGCAAAAGCTGTGCACACTGAATGGGGCACTTACACATACCGTGTCACGCCCTTTGGGGGCTGACCAATTCCCCCGGCACCTTCCAACGTTTAATATGCACTGCCTACAAGGAATATCTTCAAAAATTCCTAGAGGTATTTATGGATTAGCTTTATCTCAAGTCCTCCTAAAAGGCATACCTTGATTGTTTGCATAAGGTGTTAGAAAGATGCAGGTTGTATCGCATCTCATTGAACCCACTCAAATGTCAAGTGATCCTGGGACACATTGTCTCCAGGCAGGTCTTATGCATTGTTACTCTATTCCACCTAAGCCAAGAACTGTGAATTCTTTAATAATTCACTAGTTTTTGATAACACACTAACTTTAAGGGAGTCTAACGTTTCATGGGACATGTTGGCTACTATCGGGGCGATTCATTTTCATGTACACTGATATCGCTCAACCTCTTTATGGACTCTTGATCATTTTTAAGTGGACGAAGGAATGCCAACAGACCTATACGACCCTCAAGAAAGCCTTGGCAAGTGCTCTAATTCTGAGGTCCCCCAACTAGGACATTATCTTTCATGTCCACATCAATGCCTCCACTTTTGCTGGTGGAACGGTGTGATGGCCCAACCGGGTGAATACAAGATGGATTTCCCCATCAGCTTTGCAAGTCTCCAATTCAATGATGCTTAGAGAAATTATACCACAACCAAAATAGAAGGGTTTGCCATGGTCTACACCGTTAAAAAGTTTTGTCATTATCTTCTAGCGACCAAATTCATTTTCTTTGTAGACCATCAAGCTATTATCTTTCATGTCCACATCAATGCCTCCACTTTTGCTGGTGGATGTGTGCTGGCCCAACCGGGTGAATACAAGATGGATTTCCCCATCAGCTTTGCAAGTCTCCAATTCAATGATGCTTAGAGAAATTATACCACAACCAAAATAGAAGGGTTTGCCATGGTCTACACCGTTAAAAAGTTTTGTCATTATCTTCTAGCGACCAAATTCATTTTCTTTGTAGACCATCAAGATCTTTTGTACCTGGTAAAAACAAGCCATGTACGACAGGAAGAATCACGAGGTGGCTGCTTATATTGCTTGAGATTGACTTCACCATTACAGTGAGGAAAGGCTCATAGCATGTTCTCAATCATAGACCACCTGTCACGGATCCCTAACGGTGAGCCACCCATGGTGGAAATTACATTGGACCCATCAGTCTAGTAGCTAGATACACCCAAGCTAGATATATAATTGTTGCCACAAACTATTGCACTAAGTGGGTCGAAGCTCGAGCTACCCGTAAAGCTGATGCACGATCAACTGCCAAATTCCTTTATGAATCACTCATCACCAGCTTTGGTTGCCCCCTTGAGCTTGTGAGCGATAGTGGGACACATTTCATTAATGTAGTAATCCAATTCCTCTTGCATTCTCGATCGTTCACAGAAAGTCCTCCCCCTACTACCCCCAAGCGAATGGCCAAGCTGAGAGCATGAACAAAGCTTTGTGTGCCATTCTAGAGGCCAGCCACAATGATTGGGAACAAAAGTTTCGGGCAACACTTTGGTCTAATAGAACTTCCTATAAGGTAGCAACCAATGCCACCCCCTTCAGTTTAACCTATGGTACTGAAGCAGTCATGCCAATGGAGTTCTTGGTCCCCGGCTTATGTATCACAGTACAAGAGAAGCTCACAGGAAATGTCTTAGGATGTCGCCTTTTTGAGCTTGAAAAGCTCAACGAAACACGCCTTCTAGCTGTATACACCATGATTGTCCAAAAGCTAAGGCACATAAATAGTGGTTTGATGACTAGCTAAAAGATAAACAAAGGAATGAGGGAAATATGGTCCTCCTATTCAGTACAAAGATGCACAAAAAGAAACTCAAGCTCAGAGGCTTAGGACCCTTCCTAAATAACCCCACAAGGTGTTGTTTGCATCAAGACACTTGATGGTGTCAAAATGGCTGGTTATTTCAACGGTAGTAAACTAAAACACTACTATGGCCCTCTCACTGAATCCACCTTAAGAGCCATCCACTGTAAAAAACAATGCAAAAAGCACCATGAGAATATGAAATAAGCCACCCAAAAAGAGGCCAAAGCAAGGCAAGCCAAGCTTCGGTAGAGACAAATCATGGTTAACATGGCCCACGTGGTCAACCTTGCCAGAAGAAGAATGGGAGGTGAAGCCTGCTCAGTTGTTTTGTTAGGAATGACCACCCCGACAAGCGTCATCCAAAAAGTAGCTCTTGTAGACACAGGGGCTAATTACAATTTAATGGCTCACAAAACTTGCTGTTCCCACATTCCAAGAAGTCATCCCTCCTACACCCCCCACCATCATTCCACCTTCACACCCCCACAAATCCACCCCACTCATCAAGAAGAGGCCACCCATAATTCCAACCACATCATTGCCTCTCACACCCTCCCCACCACCACCACACTCGACACAGCAACCCACTCTAACATCTCCCCAATCACACAAGCTACTAATCCACCATCGAAAATTAACCGCACTAACACTTCTAACCATACTAACATACACACAAGCACGCCTTAGGGTTTTTATCAGGGCACATCTACATTCTGGATCCCCCAACAATCCGATTCTCACCCTCATACACAGGCATCTGGAGCTCCTTCTCCCTCTCGTCGACAACAGCCAATTTGCCAACCACAAGCCTACAGGGTAGAGGATAGATGCCACCCAAACGCTCTCCATAGCCCATCTATCCTCAATCAAACCCTCAGCCATGCCAAAAACCAGCTTCCAAGTGGATTCCCAAACCTCTACTGCACGCCCAACACTTCTACGAGAGCAATCGACATATTTGGATCCCCAAATCACCCCAACCCCAGCTCCCACCTCGTGGTCTCTCAGCAGTCATCACCGACCTTTCAATGGAAACCTACGATGGCCTTCGCCCATAAAGACTGCCCAGGACAAAGGAAAGTAGAAGCTTCACAAAGCCACTCTAATCCCCATTCTGCCACCACCAACAGACCTTAACAATGATATACCCTCAACGTCGGCAACTCCTCCACCCATTCTGGCGGTAAGGCTACCTTGGAGTACTCCAAAGCCACTGTCAACCTCTTCAGTTTCAAGTACTCCTTTGTTGTCAGCCTCTACATCCCCGCCACAAGAATTGGACATCCCTACCGTGCCATCACCCAATTGGAATCGACTAGCAAATTGGGCATGTAGTCAATACAAAACCTGCAAAACGGGGTGCTAGTAGCATGGCCCATGGGTACAAAACCTGATTCAAGGTGCCCTACCAAAAAAACAATGAAGTGCCAGGACCATACCAAATATGCCATGGATGTACCATTAGCATTCTAAATTTGCCACGGCCACACCAAGTAGAACTTCAAAATTGCCCCGACCATTTCGAATATGCCATGACTACACCAACATTAAATAAAAATGCCACGACCGTTACAACTCTTGATCATCTTGCGATGACCATACCAAACCACAAAAAGAAGTGCCACAATCGTTCCATCATCACACCCATCTGCCTTGGCCATTCCGAAATTACCTAGCCTACACCGTTAAGAACTCCCAATTTGCCATGGCCGTACCATTCCCAAGACTAAATTGCCATGCCCATTCCCTTCTCACCTGTAAGATTCCTCCCCATCCCCTCAAGATGTTCAGTTTATTCCCCTGTAATCAATCCCCTTTTCAGAACAATAAAAGATCTTATTTCTACCTGTTTTGGCCTAGAGAGAGAAAATATTTTAGAGAGAGGTAATTTTGTTTTTAGATATCTTTGGATGGAAAAATATCCCTTCTTTATAAAATAAATTCCCCTGAAATAGAAGTTTAAAAAGAAATTTCTAAGGTGCATTAGAAAATAATTATAATGTGCACAAAAGACCTTAGCCTATGGGCCCTTGTTTTCAGAAAATTTTGGAATAAGGTTTAAACAAAGGTCTGACAGGCCAATGAGATTAATCCAAATGTATGGAGGAGATAAATTGAAGAATAAAAGAAACCCCCCTCCCCCCCAAAAAATGAGTAAATCTCACATAAGATGAAGAGTGGACTAAGGACCAAAGAAAAGAATTAAAAAACTGAATTTTGACACCTCAGTGTGGGGATCTCCCCTCATGAAGTAGGCGCCTTTTTCTCATCATTACCTCCAATTTTTAATCAATAAAATGAGATATTTTTATCTCTCCTGTTTTTCAAAACTAGATCCAAAAAGTAAGCTGAACTGACCCAAAAATGGTAAAAAAATTTGACCAAACTAATTTGGAAAATTCCAGAATCATTTTGCTTGGTTAGAGGCTCACTTTTTCCTATAAATAGAAGCCTCCCCCTTTGTAAAAGCTTAATGGTGTTTATGCACTGTTACTCTACTCTCCTGATCCATCTACATTGAATTTTTTAATAAATTCAATTATTTTTGGCCTAATCCTCTCCAAAGTGAATTGGTGGTCACTATTGCTTGTAAGCTAATTTTCTTACTTTGTTTACGAATTTTAATGAAAAATATATGATTTTCTTGATTTTTATGTTTTGCAAATGATTGAATTAAATTCAAATGCTATGCCTTTGATGAAAAGGCCACCCACTTCTCTTCTTACATTCCAACCTTTCTTAATTCTAGAAAGTTCAACTAAGTGATTAATTAAACTCTTCTTATTGTTTACTCTCTTGAATTTAGAAAATTGTGTAGATTAGAGTTATATAATTCTAAATTGGGTTAATTAAGTTAAGTGAAGAAAGATAAAAATGAGAATTGGTCAGCCATACAAACGAGGTTATGGCAAAATTTCCCAAAATTTTGTGAAAAAGAAAGTTTGTTTTTATGCTATTCCCAAAAGACCATTTTTGCATCTAAAATAAATATTCTAATTACTCCATGTACATATTCACCTATGAATATGCATGGATATCACTGATATTAATTATTAAATTTGATTTCTATGCATAGAAAGATGCATAATGGAATTTTTTTAAATTATAAAAGTGTTATTCTTATTAAAATTGATTTCTATGCATAGAAAGGTGCATAAAGGAATTTTTTATAAAAGTGTTATTCTTATTAAATTTGATTTTTATGCATAGAAAGATGCATAAAGGAATTTTTTTATTATAAAAGTGTTACTCTTATTAAAATTGATTTCTATGCATAGAAAGATGCATAAAGGAATTTTTTATTATAAAAGTATTATTCTTATTAAATTTGATTTCTATGCATAGAAAGATGCATAAAGGAATATTTTTTATTACAAAAGTGTTATTCTTATTAAATTTGATTTCTATGCATAGAAAGATGCATAAAGGAATATTTTTTAATTACAAAAGTGTTATTCTTATTAAATTTGATTTCTATGCATAGAAAGATGCATAAAGGAATTTTTTTAATCATAAAAACGTTATTCTTATAAAAATTGATTTTTATGCATAAATAGATGCATAAAGAAATTCTTTTTATTTTAAAAGTGTTATTCCTATTAAATTTGATTTTATGCATAAATAGATGCATAAAAAGATTTTCTTTTATATAAAAGTGTTATTCCCATTGAAGTTGATTTTTATGCATAAATAGATGCATAAAGAATTTTTATATCAAAATTAGAATTCTCTTAAATTCTATGTTTAAATTCTATGAGTATTTGATAAATGAATAATTAAATACTCTAAGAGAGAAATTTCTATCGTTTTATATTCATACGGATTGTTCAGGAAATCTATCAAGATCAAAATATTCAGATAAATGATTAATTTATTCATCATTGGAATTCGTAACTAATTTAGAAATCAGTTAAGTGAATATTCAAAGAAAGAAATTCAGTAAAATAGTAACTGAATTACCAAACCTTTTCGAGAAAGATAGTTCAGGAAAAATCTTATCCGACTCGAACCTTGAATCAGACTATGACCAAGACCAAACTCTTTTATCAGTTTCGAGGAAAGAAGGTGTGACAGTTTAGAAAAATACACTCAAAACTCCCACCAAATCTAAAACTAAGTTTGAGACCCTTCGAATTGATCTGTGGATCAAGGTTATAGAATTCGAGGAATCCTGGTATGAAATTCAGAATTCCGATCAAGAAGTTTTGGGGATACTGATTCAAGAACAAATACTCCTTATATTCAAAAGAAAATCAAACTGAAAACTTGCATAGAGACCATGTTTTCTTAAAGGACTGTCTTACGCCATAATGCTAGAGGGAGCATTTCGTATATGTTTTTCTAAGGGAAGTTCGGTTGCAACAACAACTAGCGGGGAGTGTTCAAAGGACGGCTCACGCGGCAAAGCCTTGACCAGCCTCGGTATGGTTGAAAAATGGTGCGCTTCCGGTACGATGGGTGAGGCCCGACGAAGCGGTCCCTGAGTGAAGTGCTAGGACACCTAAGGAGGATCCTGGAGGGTTCTGACCAGGAGATGCACGGGCTCGCGGTACCTATGATACCCATGCGTATGTCGTGGAAAAGATATGTATGATGGATAAAATGATTATTATAATATGTTACTACTGGATCTCGTTGCTAACCATTGGATCTCAATGGAGAGTCTAGAGTGATACTGTTTTTTTTTTAAACAAGGGACTGGATGGAATTTTTGAGTCATGACATCTGTAACCAATAATTGTTTGTCAATGGATTTTTTGATATGTTAAAGTTTTAAAGAGGAGTGTGTGCGATTCTCTATTCAAAAGCAAAAGTTAAGAAAGGCATTCAATTATGGGTGGGTGAGTAATTGTCTGGTTCTACTGATTCCAGTGGTTGGGTGGTGGCTAACCCATGGGCTCGCCCATGGGCCAGATGAAGTTAGGCTGGAATCAATGGAGGTTTAATAATTAAATTGAAATAATAGGAATACGCTTAGAATTCGAGTAGTTAAATAAAAACCTAAAGAATTTCTTAAATGAGTAGATCAATGGCTGTGCCTGACTTCGGCTAGGAAAAAAGTGTTGATTTCCTCAAATGATTAGATCAAAAGTCAATATTAGGTAATTTGGGAAAAATCTCACATTTTGGGAATCAATTACTCCATATAGTTTTGGACATATCTTAAACATAGTAACTCCAAATTTGTCGGAGATCATAGATTTAGATTCTACTCTTCAAGATCTTTCCGATGATATGTCACATGAGGGGGTTTTGTGGACAAGTTCACCATGCTCCCATTTTTCAAATGGGAATGGGATTTTTCCCAAATTATCTAATATGGTGTTTCAACGGCTATGCCTGATTTTGGTTAGGAAAAAAGCGTCGAATTCTTCAAACTAAGTCAGTGATAGTTTTCCTTCTATTTGGTTTAATTAGGTGAAGGATAGTTTAGTCTCTTGACCCCGTTATAGAAAACTCGTTTTAAGAAAATCAAAAAGGTGGAATCGTCCCCGTTTTCCAGGCACAAGGGAAATTTTCCCGTTTTTAGTTTTGGAATGACCACCAGATTAGTCTCGTGTCCGGACATTCGAGGGCGAGGCCCCGAGTGGGAAACCCTGCCCCTCGCAAGAGGAAGCTACTTCCGCTGTCTGCTATAGCAACTGAGAATCCGGTGCGCGGAGGGGGCAGAGGGGTCTCACATCACCCAAACTTTGGTATGCCCATTTTAACAATTGCCACGGCCGTGTCCTTCTGGAAATGTATAAATATGGGCCCCACCTCCTCATTTTCTCACTTTCACCTTTTTGTGTAGCCAAACTCTTGCAGTTTTTTCTCTCGAGATTTCCTATTCTCATACCCTTTCTCCGCAATGACTGCCACCTTAGACTCATCAGGGAGGTCCTCCACCACACTACCATCAAGAGGAAGCATCCAATGGGGGGGGCACTTTGAAGAGTAGTATGCCTGCCACCCCACACAGTTGTCACACTTGGGGGAAACACTCATGAAGCAAGTGGGAGACCACACAATACACTCATTGATGAAGAATAACCACAAGTTGGAGCATAAGCTACTCTACTTCACAGGACCATGTTACCAGGCAGTGGCAGCAAACCCTACGGTCAATGCTGGAGCAATTGGGACTGGGAGGCTTGCCTACACAGAGCCATGGTGGGGGCCAGACCTTTACAAAAGTATGTATTTCACTGAGACCTATGATGCAAACCTACACACAAGGGAAGTTCTGGATAATGAGGGCCATCCACAAAGGGTACAACTCAGCATGGAGCTGATCAGATATGCTTTACATCTCCCCCACTTGGACCAGCCATATGTTAGGCTCACAAATCCCCCAAGATGACCAAGGCCACATACAGAGGAAACACCACAACAAAGATGGGGTCGAGTGGGCAAACATTACTCAGGATGATCTAGTCATTCCAGCCTGAGCCCTACAGTTTCTTCTCACCACACGATGGACAAACAGATTCATCTGTGCAACATGTGCACCTTGGCCCGGGTGCACCAAGCCTTTAATGGTGGTTATTTGGGTAGAAGACTTGCACAAGGAGCTTCATGCAATATGCTCTAACCCGCACAAAAGGGAAGATGGTAGCAGTCACTTTATTGACAAAGGTGCTTTATCATGCGACCGGGTGGGAGGATTACCCCGCACCATCCAGTTGAGTGGCCCAGACACAGTGCCGATATCTATGCCCCCCCGCCACAGTCCTCTCCAAAGTCACCACCCACAAAGAGGCACCACCTGGAACCTAAAGGGCAAAGAGCAAGTACCCCCCCCCCCCCACCGCCCAATCCAAGCCCTACACAAGAAGAGCTGGCAGCTAAGGAAGCCCGCAGCCAAGGAGGAGGAGAAGAAAAAGCATAATTGTTACCAGCAAAACCTTTTCGAAACACCGCCCCCATAGCACTTTACAGATCCCCCCTCATTTCAGAGAGGCTGGACACTCCTCCCCTCATGCATCTCATGCCAACACACTCAGGCAATTTCAGGTCCAGCTAAGCATACATAGAGAGTGTACATGCATCCCATGGCGATGCGCCCAATTTTGCACTCGGCTTTTCTCACATGGCAAGAGATTTAATCACTCAGATGATGGATTGTATCTACCATCAACAAGAGGTGGACATAGTTTCACAATGTGAGATGCAGGAGAGGCAAATTTTAGAGGATTTGTACACGACCAACCTCAACAACCTCCAGTTGAATGGGCTGAGAAGGAGCAGCAGCTTCAACAAGTTATCACTAGGATTACTGAACTGCAGAATAGCTCCAACAGGCCCACGAAGCTTCTTAGAGGGCCCACCACAAACTTTCTATGGTCAAGACCATTGCTCGAGACTCCTAAGATATAGCACAAGTTGCGGAGGAGGCCCTTGCACAAACAAAGCTAGATTTTCAAAGATACAGGGAGGTCTCGGAGGATACCATCCACCACAAGATGGAGGAACACCTCGGGTGAAGCCGAAGCCAAAGTTGCATAGCCGCCACCCACTCCCGCTGCTCCTTCCTCCCCAGTGCCACAAATCACAAAGTGGATGCCCTTATGGATATAGCCACACTGAACTACCTCTTCTTGCCCTTCCCCCACATAACCCCTTCCAACTCATCGACCTCCATTACAAGAGTGTCAGGCTCAACCTACTCCAACATGACATCTTTTTGGATGAGCCCCTCTCCCACCAAACCTACACCTATCTCCTCACCAAACTCCCTCTCACCAGAGCATCTCCCTCATCCCCCCTTTTACTTCTAGGGCCTCATATCATTCACCCACCCCCATGACTTCTACAAGCTACCTCACCACCCTCTCCAAACCACACTGATTAGTTGGAGTCACCTCTTTCACTTTGGCCGACCCAGCTGATGTTAAAAACCTCTCCGCCCCGAAAGGTCTATGTCCATACCCCTACTCCTCTCAGAGGACAACCGACACCTTGAAACATCTACATGGTAGGGGATGACACGTCGTCAATGAAGTGTACCACTCCCTCCACGCTGACGCCCTTCCCCCTTATTCAGCGGGGCTAGCCTCCTTATACTATACCACAAATGTCATGAGAAAATGGAGGTCTCATGGAAGCCACATGAATATGCTAGTTTGAAAACTCACACATGGCATTCCCCATGGAATTCACCCTCAAGGAAGTGGCAGAGCTGAAACATTTTTTTGATCCCATGCACTAGCTGACTCGGCAGCAAATAATCATGACCATGATAGCAATGATGTAGGCGATGACGGCTACAGTAGCCTCCCACCTCCACCCCCACCATCCTCATTACCCCCACATCCCCCTCCACCCCTAGCTCTTCTCACCTAAGCACCAGCACTCAACCACTACCACCCCCACCCCCCAAACCTCTTCTCCCCCCCAATTCATTTTCCTACCCCACCTCCCTCACCCAGTCCACCCTCACCACACTCCTGGTCATTGCAGTTGGGAATGCACACTGCATTCCATGACATCCCATCCACCTCAACCAAGCCCCCACCCCTCTTTGATGCCCACCTTGCCATGGGAGCCTCCACATCAACAACCCCTCCACCCTCGTCTCACTGACAAATCACCCCTCCCACCCAACCCTCCAAGAAGGTGATGTTCTATCATCGCCACCATTGGAGCACGAGGAGGTCGACCCTCCACTTAACCCTCTCGACTAGCGGGACCCCTTGATCACACAGAGTTTGAGCAGGCAATATCTATCCTACTCAGTCGACAGCTCCAAGCCACGCCCATCACCCGCATAATGGATCTCATTGACATCAACGTCTTTCATCCATACCTTGAGGCCAAACAATGGTGGCGAAAGCACCCCTCAGACAGCGCAAAGGATACCACCGGCCACCCGTCCACTACTCGCCCCATCACGTTGTTCGAACTCATGGGCGAGCAGCTGGTCTGGAGGCACCCTTTTCTACTCAAACCCTTTATCTTGGAAACATACTACAAGGCACCTCAAGCACGCCGCATCAGCCAAGACTACCTACCCATAAGGAGATGACGGACATGGAATCTATTCCACGAGGAGTAGAAGAAGAACCCGAAGCTGCCATTCAATTTTTTGTGCTTTGCTCCTCTAACGCCGCAGTAGCCATGCACTGAAGATGCAATGGTCAAGTGCTTCAACGAGTTCATCCGTTGATATAATCAAGTCCTAGACCCATCCGTTATTGTGATGATCAGATTGTTCAACTTGATCATCGCATTGCTAGAGTCCTTTCCAGATTGGGGACCATTACCATGAGAAGATCATGCAAGATAGATTCTTTGGCCCTATAGCTACCCTACTTATGTAAGAAAGCAAAACTCCACAAGAGTTGAACCGAGTTCAAGGGTACAGCCTGGATGATGGAATTATGTATTATAATCGCAGGTTATGCATTCCCAATGATGAGGGAACTAAGGGTCAAATTCTGAATGAAGCCCATGACAGCCTTATTGCAGGACATCCAGGTTTCATCAAAACCTACATGTCTGTGAAGAAAAGCTTCTTTTGGCCTGGTCTAAAAAAGGATGTACTTAATCATGTACGTCAATGTCTGACCTGTCACAGAAAGTCAAGGCCGAGAGAGTAAAAATGCCTTGGAAGTTACATCCATTAGACATCCCCTAGATGAAGTGGGAATATATCAGTATGGATTTTATTACTAGATTACCTTCGGTGCAATTAGGTTACAACTCCATCTTCGTGGTAGTTAATAGACTAACCAAAGTTGCCCATCTGATTCCACTCAAAGAAACCTACACTGCAGTGGATGTGGCCAGAGTGTTTCTCAAGGAAATCTTCAGATTGCATGGCCTACCCAGGAGAATAGTAAGTGATTGAGATCCCAAGTTCACGTCAAGATTCTGGACTGCATTTTTGGAAGGAGTAGGAACTTTCTTGGATCTCAGCATAGCTTACCACCCCGAGACCGATGGTCAAACTAAAAGGGTGAACCAAGTAATCGAAGATATACTTTGGTCATGCTGTGGTAGGGAACCCAAGAAGTGGCTAAGCTATCTGCACCTAGTCGAGTTCGCCTACAATGCTTCTTATCACCGAAGTATCGAGATGAGCCCTTTTAAAGCTCTGTATGGACAAGATTGCTTAACCCCATTAACTTGGTCTGTCGACCCATTGATTAGGGTCGAGATGTCCAAATATATGATTAACAACATGGAGCAGCAAATGCAGTCAATTCGTAAAGATATAAAAGCTGCCCAGGATAGACAGAAGCAGTATGTAGATAAGAAGAGGACAGACAGAGAATTCGAAGAAGCAGATATGGTCTTCATTCGAGTACCCTCAAAAAGAAGTTCTCTATCTCTTGGGAAGTATAAGAAGTTATCCCCCAGGTATTGTGGGCCATATCTGATTACAAAGAAAGTATGTGACTTAGCCTACAAGCTTCTTCTGCCTCCTCATCTCAAAGTACATAATGTATTTCATGTCAGCCTTCTTAAAAAGTATGTACCAAGCCCGAATCATGTGCTTAATGATGATGATGATGAAATCTTAACTTCTTCAACTCAAGGGCAGATGAAACTCCAACCTAAAGAAATCCTTGAAGTTCGAGAAAAGGTTCTCAGGAATAGAATTCTGAAAGAATTATTGGTTAAATGGAAGTTCTATCCTTTTGAAGATGCCACTCGGGAAAAAGAAGCCGAGCTGTTGTGCGAGACGACCCCATGTTTGCAAGATGAGGACATCTCGCGTTTTTCAAGTGGGAGAGAATGTGAGATTCCTCCCCAGCCCCTCAAGATGTCCAGTATCTTCCCTTGTTATCAATTCCCTCTTCAGAATAATAAAAGATCTTGTTTCTACCTATTTGGCTTAGAGAGAGAAAATATTCTAGAGAGAGATTATTTAGATTTTATATATTTTTGGATGGCAAAATATCTCTTATTAAAAAAAATTCCCCCAAAACAGAAGTTCAAAAAGATTTTCAGAAGGTGCATTAGAAAGAAATTATAATCTGTTCAAAAGGCCTTATCCTAAGGGTCCAAATTTTCTAAAAATTTTAAATTAAGGTTCTGAGGGGCCAATTAGATTCATCCAAATGTATGGAGTAGATAAATTGAAGAAATAAAGAAAATCCCCTCAAAAATGAGCAAATACTCACATAAGATGAAGAGTGGACTAAGGACCAAAGGAAATACTAAAAAAATAAATTTTTGACACCTCGGAGTAGGGATTCCCCCTCATGAAGGAGGCACCTATTTCACATGTGTGGAGTTTTAAATTCTCAAATATTGAGATATTTCATCTCTCCTCTCTCCTAATTCAAGTCTAGTTCCAAAAAGTAAGCTAAACTGACCCAAAAATGGTCAAAAATTGACCAAACTGATCTGAAAAATTCTAGAATCAGTTTGCTTGGTTAGAAGCTCACTTTTTCCTATAAATAGAAGCCTCCTCCTTTGTAGAAGCTTAATAGTGTTTTATGCACTGTTATTCTACTTCACTCCAGAGCCAAAAACAGTGAATTTATTGATAATTCATTAGTTTTTGACCTTTCCCTCTTCAAAAGAATTGGTGGCCACTCTTGTTGCAAACAAGAGTAGATCCCTCAAACCATCAAGCCAAAGGAAAGCTCACAAAAATTCAAGTAAGCTAGAAATCTTACTTTTTCTTTATTCCCTTTAATGGTTTTCTAAATTTTATTTTCTTTAAAATGAAAAAATGATGTTATGCCTTGTTGGAAAGGCTTTCCCCCTCTCTTCATTCTTAAATTCAGCCTTTCTTTATCCTAGATAAGTAATCAAATTGTTAGAATTAAACTTTTCATATTGTTTCTCTTTTAAAAGTGAAATTTGATTAGTTTAGAATACTTTAAACCATTTGGGATAAATTTTAAGTAACTTGAGGATAGAAAAAAATTGAAAAATGGTCAGCCATACAAAGGAGGTTATGGCGAAATTTTCTTAAATCTTGTGAAATAATTTTTATCTTTTATTATTCAAAAAGAGTAATCCCTCCACCATTTGTGTATTCTAAAAGTGTTATTTTCATTCTAGACATAGAAAAATGCATAGTAGAAATATTTTTATTATAAAAGTGTTATTTTCATTAAAATTTAAATTCTATGCATAGAAAGATGCATATTGGTTTTTTTTAAATAAAAGAGTGATTTTCATTAGATTTAAATTCTATGCATAGAAAGATGCATATTGGTTATTTTTATTATTATAAAAGAGTGATTTTCATTAGATTTAAATTCTATGCATAGAAAGATGCGTATTGGTTATTTTTTTTATAATAGAGTGATTTTCATTGGATTTAAATTCTATGCATAGAAAGATGCATATTGGTTATTTTTTTATTATAAAAGAGTGATTTTCATTAGATTTAAATTCTATGCATAGAAAGATGCACATTGGTTATTTTTTTATTATAAAAGAGTGATTTTCATTAGATTTAAATTCTATGCATAGAAAGATGCATATTGGATATTTTTTATTATAAAAGTATGATTTTCATAAGAATTAAATTCTTTGCATAGAAAGATGCACATTGGAAAAAAAAATATTATAAAAGTGTTACTGTCATCAATATTGATTTTTATGCATAAAATGATGCATAAAAGAATTTTTTTATTATAAAAGTGTTACTATTTTGATTTTTATGCATAAAGAATTTTTTAATTATAAAAGTGTTACTTTCACCAATATTGATTTTTATGCATAAAAGAATTTTTTTATTCTAAAAGTGTTTCTTTTATCAAAATTGATTTTTTTACATAAATAGATGCATAAAAGGATTTTCTTTTATATAAAAGTGTTATTTCCATAGAAGTTGGATTTTATGCATAAATAGATGCATACAAAATTTTTATATCAAAATAAGAGTTCTCTTTAATCCTATGTTTAAATCCCATGAATATTGGTAAATGAATAAGTAAATACTCTATGAGAGAAACTTCTACCGTTTCATATTCTCTAGGATGGTAATGAGAAAATTCAAAAAAACTATCGAAGTTAGAATTTTAGATAAATGATTAATTTATTCCTCATAGGAATTCATGATTAGTTTTAAATTCAGTTAAGCAAAATACTCAATGATTGAAATTCAGTAAAGTAGTAATTGAAATATTACCCTTCGAGAAAGTTAGTTCAGGGAGAACCTTTCCAGACTCTCAAACCCTGAATCAGACTATGACCAAGACTTAATCTCCTTTTGTTAGTTTCAAGAAAAGACGATGTGACCAGTTCAGAAAAATTCACTCAAATCACCCACCGAATCTAAAATCAAGTTAAGACCCTTAATTCTGATCTGATGATCAAGGTTACAAAATTCAGGAAATTTTGTTGGAATTTTAGACCTGTGATCTAGAATTATTGGGATACGGATTTAAGATATACCCATTGTATTCAAAAGAAAATCAAAACTGAAAACTTGCATAGAACCCCTATTTTCTTAAAGGACTGTCTTACGCCAAAATGCTAGAGGGAGCATTTGGTATATGTGTTTTTCTAAGGGAAGTTCAGTTGCAACAGCTGGCGGGGAGTGTTCAAAGGATGGCACACGAGGCAAAAACCTGCCCAGGTCTTGACCAGCCTGGGTATGGTGAAAAATGGTGTGCTTCCGATACGATGGGCGAGGGCCGACGAAGCGGTCCCTGAGTGAAGTGCCAGGACACCTAAGGAGAATCTTGGAGGGTTCTAACTAGGCGATACACGGGCTCGCGGTGCTTAGGACATCCATGCGTATGTCGTGGAAGATATATATATGTATGATGACGAGAAAATTACTATAATCTGTTACTGGATCTCGTTGCTGACCTACTGGTCTCAACAGAGAGTCAGAGTGATACTGTTTTGTGAGATACAAGGATTGAATGGAAATTTTGAGTTGTAACCAATAATTGTTTGTCAATGGATTGTTTTAAAAGTTAAAGTTTAAAGAGGAGTGTGTGCGTATGTGTATTCTAAAGCAAAAGTTAAGAAGGCATTCAATTATGGGTGGGTGAGTACTTGTCTGGTTCTACCAATTCCAGTGGTTGGGCAGTGGCTAAAATTGATTAATAGGAATATGTTTAGAACTCGAGTAGTTAAATAAAAGCCTGAAGACTTCTCTAATGAATAGATCAATGGCTGTGCATGATTCAATTAGGAAAAAAGCGTTGATCCCTTCAAGTTAAGTCTGTAATAGTTTCCCTTCTATCTGGTTTGTTTAGATGAAGGTTAGTTCAGTATCTTGACCTCGTTAGAAAAATTCGTTAAGAAATTCAAAATGGTGGAATCGTCCCCGTTTTTCGGGCATGGGAAATTTTCCCGGTTTCGATTTTCGGAATGACCACCAGCTTAGTCTCGTGCGCCCAGACATTCGAGGGCGAGGCCCCGAGTGGGAAACTCTACCCCGCGCAGCATGAGGGAGCTGCTTCCGCTTCTGCCAACTATCGGGAACCCGGTGTGCGGAGGAGGGGGCAGCGGGATCCCACAGATTAGAACCTTTCTCCCTTTTAAAAGAAATAGAGTTCTCCTGAATTCTTTGGTTCACCTTATTTCTATCTCATAAGATAACCTAATATTTTTTAAGGTCTCATACTTCACCTCTTTTCAAGAGAGTACTTTTACTCTCTTATACTAGAGCATGCTTATAATCATAAAAGAAATCTTGTTTAAAGATTTCTAACTTTTCCTTTTAAATCAAATCTAAACAAGTCTTTAGCTTAGAATAAGTTTTTTTTATATAAGTATTTCAATTAGAGAAACACTTCCTTAATAGAGGAATATTACTTCCTCGTTCATGTGGCCTTAAACTCCCTTTCTACCATCCCTGTAAGTGTCATTACACCATACAGATTTGATTAAACTTTATATTACCCTTAGAACAATGAGGTTGGCTTTAACACCTTCTTCTAAGATGAATAGTTTATTCTGGTTGATGATAAACATGAGGACAAACCAATATGATTACGTCCACCAACTTTGCATATGTCCTTGATCAAAGGCTTGGAGACTTTTCATTGCTCTTTTTTACTTCTTGAGTGTCATGATCACTCAGAAGCTTTACATGGTTACCCCATCAACCCTTTTTCTAGTGAATTATAAGGTTCCTTGTAGCATGTCTACCATTATGGAATCCATAGCCACTCATAATAATGTCTCTCATTGATATGGTCAACTTTTCTTTTCACAAATAAGTACATGTCATTACTTTCTTTTATAATCACATACTCATACCTTAATAATGTGGCCAAAGCAAACATCACTTTACTATATCACCACCATGAGAATTTATAGTCTTTCCTCTTTTGCAAGGTTTTAGACTCTTATTTATAGATAGATAGGCCGCTTTTACCACGCATTAACTATCTTTACCAGGCATTAACGATCTTTTCCACTTTTGACCCTTCTTTAAGTGATTCCTTTAAACCACTATCTTTTTAAGTGATACCCTTTTATCACTAGCAAAAACTGCCTTTTCCTATTTGAGAGTGTTAACTATTGCGGTTAACATGACCTTTTGCATGGTGGCTACTACGTCCCTTTTGTAGCTTATCTTTTTGTAACCGCGCAATGCGTTGATTCTATATGAGACATGGGATGACCGAGCTTACGGCATGTGTAATGTGGATCGTCAGGAATTGATGTACATAGAGCTAGTAAAACTAGGAAGACTAGCTTTGGGGCCCCATTTGTCATTGGGTGACCAGGCATTGTAAATATGAGCTCATGTATATGAGACATTTTATGAAATATGAAAGGGGACAATCCCATTTGTCTCACTTGAGTTTGCCTTCTCTCTCTCTTTCTCTCATTTAAGCTTATGGTTGCTTGCTTGCTTGTGGGGTTGCTTGCTTGCTTTGATTGTTGGTGTATGTGAGTAGGAATGGTAATGTTGTCCTCTCTCTCCTCTACCTCCTCCTTGCTATCTACCATGTCTTATTTGCATACTAGTGGCATGAGGTAGAGGCTGAGCTCTCCGTAGTTCCTTCCCTCTTGCTCTATATTTAGCATTGGATCTCTTCTTGGGTGACACAAGGAGAGTGTGGAGTGAGCCCCTAGCGGCTTTACATCATATAGTTAACCCTCTTAGGATTAGCCAAGTGCTATTCACCGAATTCGACTCTCGCATGCATCTTTCTCTTTTCTCTTCTCTTGTTTATGCTAGTATGTTATTCCTTAGCATCTTTGGCGCCGCTGTCGGGGAAGAAAATCTACCACAGCCGTTCCTTCCATCTACAGTCTATATCTGGTAAGATCTCCTACTTAAAAGTGACAAAGGCATTAAAAATATAATAAATGCATTTAATTGGGCATGATTTGCATTGAAGTGCACTCAATCTAGGGGTATATTATATTGTCAAAGGATATTCAGGGAGGCTGTCAGACCTACAGCCAATTAAATTCTAAAAATTCCCAGTTCTAACAGTGCCACGTCCGTTCCCTTCTCATTTGAAGAGAACTCCCGCTCTTGCTCTCAATTGCAACTGCCACGGGCATTTCACATATGCCACATGCACGTCTTTTTCTCTGACCCCTAAATTTGCAAGTGAATGCCCGTTCCTTCTCACCAGAATTGAATGTCCGTTCCACTCAATTTTTTGTGGCTTACTTGCCACTCCCATTCCATTTTGGACCAAATTTTGAACGCTCGTTCCCTTCACATTTTGAAAGCGAACATCCATTCCACATAGCACTAAACTTCAAACGCCCATTCCAGTCTGATCTGAAGCAAATACCCATTCCATCCTTCAACTCTGAAGTGCACATCTATGCCAATCATGAAGCAAACATTTGTTCCTTCTCCCCCCTGAGAAGCGAATGCCCATTCCCTTCACATTCCAAAGCGAATGCCCGTTCCCTTCACATTCCAAAGCGAACATCCGTTCCTTCTCCCCTGAGAAGCAAACGCATGTTCCCTTTACATTTTGAAAGCGTACATCCATTTGCTCCCAAGCGTACGATAGTTCCATTTCAAAAATAATCATTAAAATTTATTTTAAAAAAATCATTTTTCTTAAAGGGGTTCGGTACTATAGTTCCATATTTCCATGCACCTATGATCGGGTAGACTGGTGTGTAAAATAACCCTCTCTTCGATGAAGCAAACTCTCAAGAAGCTCCTTCGTTGATAAGGTCGGACCCATCGGTCAATATCGAGTGGAGGCAAACAGTGTTTGTCTTTGATAGTACTAGTGAAAGCAAAGACCACCCAAGCACGAGATGAGGGACACTAGACCTCGAAACCGGAGAGCCAAAACTTCAGTGTATGGACAGACCATTTGTCCAAGAGCAAGCTCCTGCCTCTCCCACACATTCACAAAGAAGCCTTGCTTCGAGGCTATGTGATTTTATCCTAGGAAATATACAATCAGAAGAACCTCAACCCAGGGTGAGAGGCATGGACCGACCCCAATAGAGTGAGCCTACTTCGTCTCTAGACCCTAGAGCAAAAGTAGGACAAAGTAAAAACCAACAGACCCAGACAGAACCACCCGTTTGGAGAGTCGTACTGTTTCGGGTATAGCTAATCAGTTTAGGGCACAAGGACCGGCACAAAGTTCAGGGCCATGTCCATCATCTCAGGGACTAGGAACGTCGCAACATCAAGGCGGCCAAAAGGGTCTACCCAAGCCCTTCACATCAGCCCAATCTACATATATATCAACACTAACCACAACAAGAAGTCTATCCTGGGTACCACATGGGATCACAAGGGGTACATCTAAAACCCACCAACCAGACAAGGGCCTCCTATATGGTATATTATCCTCCTATCCCTGCTCCTCCACCAACCCTTCCTCAAACCGCACATGTGCCACCCACCATGGTAGGGTTGATGCTAGAAATGCTGAGATTGGCCATGGAAATAGGGAGGGGGTGGCTACTGGTATCACACCTCCAGCAGCAGTACAACCTGCACCTACACCAAGATTAGAGCAGAATAAACCCGCAAACATCTCAAAACTTAATACAAAATTTTATGGAACTGGAGATCCGATCCCACATTCAGAGATGTTTAATCAAATTTGTGATGCCTTCGGCTATGTAGAAGATCAAGTCAAGGTGAGTGCCTTTGGCCTCACCCTTGATGGCAAAGCAAGCCAATGGTTTCGATCCTTGAAGACTGAGGATAAGGCCACCTTTGAAGCTTTGAAAGAGGCTTTCAAGGTAGGATATTCTTGCCAAGGTACCAGGTGGGGCCCAATTAAGCAGCTACATAATGTCAGGCAAAAGGAAGACGAGACCATTACAGACTATGTCAACAGAGTGATATCTCCACTTGTGCTATAGTGCCAAAGACAAGTTCTCTAATGAAAGGTTAATAGGGAGATTTCTAGGGGGTCTAATGATGTACCCTTACATAACTCATTGTATGCCTTGGGGCATACCTCCTTTGAGCAATGTTGTAGAGTGCTATGGATTTGGAGGACAATTTCAAGGGAACTCGTTCCCGAGAACTCCACGAAGGCTCATAAGAATCTTCTTTCAAGACCACCAGTACAAATCCTGATGACAAAAGTAAGGAGTCCACATCAAGATAGAATATTGAGAAATTGACTGCTTCTTTAATGTAGCAAATGACCCAACAATGGAGAACTAGCCACGGTCGGCAAACCAGGGGGGCCAACCTCATCTTTATCCTAGGAGGGAACTTGTATGGTGCCCTACATGTCGAGCTAACCATACAGGAACGGAGTGTCCACACCTGAGACCCATCCAAGCCTCTACTGTACATATTGTGTCAAATGGGGCAATCATGAGATCTCCAAATGTTAACATCAAAAAGCTGCCTTAGCAAGAGCCCTACCTCAGGCGTTGCTTCCCAACCCTGGGCAACCACTAGCCTTGCCAGCACCTACGCATCATAATGCACCTCAACCTTGCCAAGAAGTGGCCCAAAGAGGAATCTTAAGGGTACCTAAAATGCCCTTACCACCTCTAGTTCTTCCACCTCAGCCCCCATTGCCAAGCAAGAGTCACACCAATTCATTAGCTAACCTTGACGCAAATCTTTGAAGATGGGAATGAGGGGGGAATTTTAAAAGTTTCTATTTATGAAACCCAAGAGCCTACAAGCCCACCCTCACAAACCTTGAGTCATTACGTTATGGAGGAAGATTAAATGTACCCTGTGTACTTAGCAACCCTAGCACGCCAGAAACATGAATCAGATGACAAAACGACCACCCATATAGTGCTATGATTGTGTGGGACCTCGCCGAGTGGCTGAGTGTCCCAACAGGAAGGGGATGGCGAGTACCTCTGCAGGTGCTCCTGCCATGGCCCCATTGTGTGCTGCATGTGGTATTGATCATATGTATAAGGATTGTCCACGAAGACTAGGAATGACTGGAAAGGCTCATGAAGCTAATCCCAACACTAGCCTTAACCTGCTGAGTTTTAGAGATGGCTTTATCCAAGCATTAGTCCTGCTCAACGCTGGCACAAGACTGCAAAACTGATAGAGGACTGCGGCACATGCTGCTGTAGAGGCATCAACTTCACATGCCCAAGGCCAAGCAAGAGCCCCCGAGCAAGCACGAGTGACTCTATGTTAACGAAAGAAAGCCACAAAGATTGGCAAGGCTGAAATCCGAGTAGTTATCAAAAGTGGTTCGGAAGACAACAACTCACCCTTTGACCTCTTCATCTGAAGAAGAAGATTTGCTACGTGGTGTAGCCTAATCCAAAGAACACATTGACACCCACCAATTGCCTAAAAAGCTCACTGACTATCCTAACCCCATTGAGGAAAAGGAGAGACTCCTAGTAGCCCAAGAGTTGGTCAAAGAATGCCAAGCGCAATTGGAAGATGACCCTCCTACTGTATACCTTGAGCCATGCCCATCGATCTCAAACCTAAGACCTGCTAAGGAAGCTTAGGTGTATCCAATAGAGATTCAAGACCAACCGCCCTCACAAAGGCAAATAGAAGTAGCAGCTCCTTCTTCAGTAGCTACCCCCTAGCATGGAGACAGGGTGGCCAAATATCTCAAGAACTTGGGAGATGACCATTTTAGGGGAACAAGCATAGAAATCCCTGTTCCTATCCCTTACACACAAAAGAGCTTAAGAGACAAAGCCAAACCAATCATCCTAACCAAACAGCCCCCATTCCAAGAGACATTGCAAAACTCTCTTCTTTCCTCTCTTCTCAGGTCCAAATCTCTATTGGCACTTTGCTTCAAAGTAGCCCAAGCCTATGGAATGACTTGAAGGATTGTATGGAAGGACGCCTCAGTCCAGGCATGCACAAAACCATGGAGCGTGACAGCTTTAATGAATCTGAGGAAGAGTAATTTTGCATATCCCTTAAGGTAACTGGAACCCCTACGATTCGAGTGAACAAGCTCGGACAGTACTTCAAAGGTGATGAACTCAATGTAGCCTTGCCAATAACCTTCAATGGCCACCAACAAGTTATAGCAATCTTGGATGGTGGAGCAGGTGTAAGCATTGTTATAAAGCAATGCTGGGAAAAATGGGGAGCACCAGCCTTGGATGACACTACTTTGTTGGTTAAACTTACTGATGGAGCCACAGCTAGACCCATTCGTCTACTAAGGGATCTTAAGGTTAAGATCCTGGGAACCACTTACAGCCACACCTTCGTGGTGATGAATTTTGGATGTCATCCAGTCTTATACAATTGCATCCTTTGCAGACCATTTATGAGAGAATCTAAAATGATTCATTATTGGGATACTGACCACATATACATTCAGAGAAAAGATCTTACATTCAAGATCAAGCTACACACGTGGAAGGTACACCCCATGAGCCGTAGACCATTCGTAGAGGACTTGGTCACAACTATGCGATCCACAACAGTCCATCTGTGACATATCATGGTCAATATGGCCCGAGTGTTCAACTTAGAAGAAGAAGATTGGGAGATGAAACCAGCTCGGTTGTGGTTATTAGGAATGACCACCTCGAACGACAAGCTTTGTCCAAAAATTAGTTCTTGTTGATATAGGGGCTAGTTACAATTTAATGTCTTATGAAACATGGCATTCCCTTGGGGAACCCATACTTAAAGAGACCCATGCCATTGTTACATCACAGCATGTTCATTGTGTAGACGTAGTCACACTTTTATTCCACTTTGGGAATAATCCCTTGGAGGATAAGTTCTACGTAATGCTTGCAGGAACAATGCGCGAAGATATCCTCCTTGGAAGGGGCTAGATGGTACATAACCGATGCAACATTGACTGGGATGCACGAACGACGACCCTACAATTGGCTTCAGGCCAAGTAACTGTTCTCATGACGGACGAAGAGCCCATACCCCCGCTACTTCCCCATGCTAAGCACTTCCCATTCCACCACCCACAATCATCCCATCACCTCACCCTTATTAATCCGTCCCCCCAAAAAAAGAGGTCGTTAGTCATGCGTCTCACACACTCCCCACCACCACACATGGCAGCAACCACCTCTCACATTGCCACTTCACAAGTTGCTGCCCCACCACGTCACACTAACCCAACTAACATTGCTAGCTTTACTTAACAAAACTCCACAGGGTTTGCTTTCTCACCATTGGGTACCTCAAAAGCTTCTTGCAACACAAGGATATTATACGGGTGAATCAAAGTTGTGGATCCCCAAACGGTCCAACCACCCCCCTTGCCCATAGGCACCAAAGCTCCTCGTCCCCAACGTGGGCAACACATTCTCCAACCTCAAGCCTACAGGGTATAGGAGAAGCGCAAGCCCAAGCTCTCTCCATGATGTTCTAACCCTCAACCAAACCCTCAAGTCTTTCCAAAACCAACTCCCCAGTGGATTCCAAAACCTCTTCTCCGAGCCCAACACTTTTACGAGGAAAACCATCACATTTGGGTCCCCAAATCTCACCAACCTCAACTTCCACCTTGTGTCACTCAGCAATCACTCAGCAGTGTCCCACCCTTCAATTGAAGCCCAAGGCAACATATGCCGTGTGAAGACTGCCCAAGACAAAAAGGTAAACAGAAACTCCACAATGACACTGAAACCCCCATGCTGCCCCTAACAGTCATTATGAGGCTGCAAAATAATAGAGTACAACAATGCCATCATCAACTCCTTCACCGTCAGGTGTACAGCCTTAAAATCCCTCAGGGAAGTGACCCCTACTACCTTGCGCCATCACCCGATTGCAATCGACTCCTTATCTTGCAAATTGGGAACGCGGTCAGTACAAAACTCGCAATGGAGTGCTGGAAGCATAGCCTATGTGTACAAAACCTGCTTTACGGTGCACACACACACGCAAAAAAAAACTTGCCACGAGCATTCTGCATTTGCCATGCCTATTCAAAGTTTTCCATAGTAGTTCCCTTCTCAAGTTTTGGAATGCCCCAGCCATTCCAAGTTTTCCCCGTCCATTCCTTATTCAACCCAAGTGCCATGCCCGCTTTCAAAGTTCCCCGTCATGGTCATTCCATTCCAATTCAACGAGCGAACGCTCAGTCCATTCCAATTCAGTGGGCCCACACCCATTCGCTTTGTATTTCCTTAAGCAGCGGCCATTCACTTAGCTTGCAGTGCCCGTTCGCTCCCACTACCCAATTGCCCACAGCCGTTCATTCACCTTGTCGTGGATATTCCTTGCTAGTGCTGCAGCCGTTCCCTGGACTCTCCATGCCTGTTCCCTTCTCCAAGAGCTGTAAATATGACCCCCCCTCTCTATTTCCTCACTTTTAGCTCTCACCTTAGCCGAACTTTTACCATTTTTTCTCTCGAGCGCTCACACTCACCAGCCAGCCAACAGCAACATGTCATAAGCCTCTGACTCCTCCCAAGAAGTTCTCCGTCACACCTCTATCCAGAGGAAGAGACCTGCCAGGTGGCCATTTCAAAGAATATGCTAAGCACCCGATGGCCAAGTTCTCCCACTTCATAGAAGCACTCATGAAATAGGTCAATGGGCATACTATGCACTCCCTTATATATGAAGAACAATCATAAGGTGGAGCACAAGCTCCTTTATTACACCGGACCATGTTACAAGGCCGCTGCAGACCCCGTTGTGGTGTAAAAGTTGGAACAACTTGGTTTGGGGAGACTGTCCACCTTAGAGCCATGGGGGCCAAACCTCTACAATGCCCTTTACTTTATAGAGACCTACGACACTGGCAAAGTACTGGGACATCGAGTGCCAGAGGCACCACGTGCAACTCAATGTAGCTAATCAGGGATACTTTATCACTCCCCATATAGATCAGCCATACGTCCACCTCAACAATACATCAAAGCTCACCAGAGGTCTATATAGGGGCAGCCCCAACAAGGACGGTGATGTTGCATAGGATGATCTTGTCATGCCAGCAAGAGCATTACAGTTTTTACTCACCCACCAAGTGGACAGACTGTTTCAGTTGGCTGCAACATGTCTACTTTGGCACGGGTCCACCAACGCCAATTGGTGAACTGGGCGGATTACCTTTTGAGAGAACTACACGCAATCTTCTCCAACCCCCAAGGGAAGCAGTGGCTGCTACCCTGCTTTTACCAGAGTACTCTACTATGCAATTGGATGGGAGGAGTTGCCTCGGGTGATCTAGTTGAGTGGCCTAGATGCTACAATCACCTTATTACCCTCTCCATCTACTTCTTCTAACCTCCCACCAGCAAAGAGGCCACACCATGCACCAACAGTTATAAAAAAGGCTCCGCCACCCCCCCAACACAAGAAGAGCTCGCACAGCAACCGCAGAAGCCACCAAGAAGGCCATGGAGGAAGAGGAAGAGCAGGACAAACAAGAGTTTTTCAACATGATCCTCTTTGAAACACCCCCTCCAGAATGCTTCAACAAAATGCCATCATATGCAAAGGCAGGCCCTTCTTCCCCAGCACTACACAAAACACAGTTAATACTCTCCGTTGGGCGTGCTCGAGTAGCTTCTGTTCTAGTCAAGCTTATGTAGAGAGCATACATGTGGCCCACGGAGATGTACCAGATTTTACGCTCGGCTTCTCTCACATGGCAAGAGAACTCATCACATAGATGATTGACTGTATTTACCATCAGTGGCTCAAATGTCCTAGATAGAAATGTTGCTAGCCAAAGCCTAGAAGCGAGTTTTGTTTGAGGACCTATACCAGACAAACCTCCAATACATGCAACTGCAAAAGAAGCTCGATGAGCAGATGGAGCAGTTGGGGAATGCCATTACCCCAATCACTAAGCTCTAGCAACAAGTTACTCAAGCCCATGCAGCAGCCAAAAGGGAACATCACAAGCTTACTATCATCAAGGGCCTGCATCAAGATGCACAGAGTTGGCCCCAGACTATGGAGGACACTCTTGCCTGCACTCAAACAAATTTTGTCAAGCATCGGGAGCTTACAGAGGCCACAATCTGTACTTTGCACAACTCAAAGATGCTGAGGCCTGGGTAGCACAGCCTCCTCCCATGCCCTCTGCTCCCTCCTCCAGCACCTTAGACAAAAAAGGTGGATGCCTTGATGGACACGATGAATGGAACTCCCCGTCTTGGCCCTCCCCTCGCAAACTCCCTACCAGCTCGTCGATCTCCAATTCCGGAGCATCCGTCTAAACCTCTAGCAACATAACCTCTACATTGTGATGAGCCGCTCTCCCGCCAACCTTTCACATACGCCCTCACCAAACTCCCCATCGCTAGTGTAACATTGATCCTCCACTTCTTCTTCCAAGGGTTGCTCTCATTCCAGCACCCTCATGACATTTTTGAGCTCCCCTAGCACCCTCTCAAGGCTATCCTGACAAGCTAGAGCCATCTCCTTCGCTTTGGGTTTCCCTCTGACCCTGCCTACCCAATGGACTTGATTGACTTATCAGTCTCAAAAGGCCTATGCCCCCACACCCCTACTCTTCTCAGATCTCCAGAGGGGCACTCTAGTATCTACAGATAGTTGGGTGGTATGTACTCAATGGCATATATCTTTCTCTTTAGACTGACCCCCTCCCACCATACTCTGCACATGGCTTTGTTAGTTCTCTACCACAGGTGTTTTTTGCAGATTGAGGTGATGGCAGCCACTGGCATTTGCCAGTAAGTTGATGATACCCATGTCACGTTCCCATGGGATTTCTCCGCTGTGATGAGGCCGCTGCTGTCAGATTCTTTCATGAGCATGGCCCCAACGATGCTACTAAAGCTGCCTCGGACGACAACGACGGAGGCGATAATGGGCAGGGTAGCTTGCCACCTCCACCCCCATAACTTCTTCTCCCCCAACTACCCCTCCCCCACTCAGCTCATCCTCCGCACCTCCTAATCACCAACTCCCACCATCACCACCCCCCTCTGGAACCTCTACCCTTCCTCTTTTTCATGGACCATCTTCTTCTCCCCCCCTTCATTTTCCCACCCCACCCCCATCACCCACTCCCCCTCACCACCCCTCTTATCCCTTCAATTAGGAATGCACACTGCATTTCGGGATATACCCTCCTCATCCGCTAAACCCCCACCACTTCTCGACACAAGACTTGCCACCAGACCCTCAACATCAACAACCCCTCCACCCCCATCGCCGGCTCAGCAAACCCCCACACCCAAACCCTCAAAGAAGCGGAGATCCCACCACTGCCCCCATCTAGCGTGAGGAGGTCGACCCTCGGCGTAAACTGGCACGATCCCCTAGACCACATGGATTTCGAGCAGGCTATAGCCATCCTGCTCGGTCGTCAACTCCAGGCTATAGCCATCCGGCTCGGTCGTCAACTCCAGGCTGAGCCACTTACCCACATCACCGATCGCCTCGACATCAACTTCCTTCACCCGTACCTCGACGCGAAGCACCATCAATGGTGGCGTGACCACCCACACGGTTACCAACGGCCACCTTCTACTGCTCGCCCCATAACGTTTGATCTTATGGGCAAGCAGCTGGATTGGCGGCAACCATTTCTCGCTAAACCGTTTATTTGGGAGACCTATTGCAATGCGCCACGCGCATTGAGGATCAACCCCAACTACCTACCAATTCGCCGACCAATTCACTTTATTTAATCCACATCCAATCATATATATCATCATCGTCCTTCATCCATTCTCATCCAATCACATCATATTCCATCTCATCACATCTATCCTCATCACATCTCATCCATTTCTCACCTACCCATATCCGCATCACATCCATTCACATCTCATCTCATCGATTCACATCTATCCCGGTTCACATCACATCCATTCACATCACATCTCATCCATTCACATCTATCCCGATTCACATCACATCTCATCCATTCACTTCTATCTTGATTCACATCACATCTATTCACATCTATCTTGATTCACATCACATCTCATCACATCCATTCTCATCACATCTCATCTATTCACATCTATCCCGACTTACATCACATCCACTCACATCATATCTCATCCATTCACATCTATCCCGATTCACATCACATCTCACCCACTCACATCACATCTCATCCATTCGCATCACATCACATCACATCCATTTCACATCACACCACATCATATCTCATTCATACACATCCCATCTCATTCATCCAGTCATTCACATGCACGACTATTCACATCCATCCATTCATTCACATTCACATCTGTCACTTCACATCTCATCACATTCACATCCACATCCCTTTACATCACATCACACCCACATCCCTTTACATCACATCACACCCACGTTCATTTTCATCACACCACATCCTATCACATCCCATTCACATCTTATCACATCCATTCACATTACATCACATCTTATCGCATCCACATCCACATCCATTTACATCACATCACATCCTTTCACATAACCTCACATCTCATTCTCATCTCATCATTCACATCCACATTCATTTTCATCACACCACATCCCATTCACATCTTATCACATCCATTCACATTACATCACATCTTATCGCATCCACATCCACATCCATTTACATCACATCACATCCTTTCACATAACCTCACATCTCATTCTCATCTCATCATTCACATCCACATTCTTTCACATACACATCCACATCCATTTACTTTACATCTCATCCTTTCACATAACCTCACATCTCATTCTCATCTCATCATTCACATCCACATCCATTTACTTCACATCTCATCCACATTCATTTTTATCACACCACATCCATTCACATCCTATCGCATTTACATCCATTCACATCCTATCACATCCCATTTACATCTTATCACATCCATTCACATCCTATCACATCCCATTTACATCTTATTCCCATTTAGTAGCTTTTCCAACTTCAATACCGATAATGGGACTTTTTCTAAATTTCTGCCAATTGCTTGGCCTAGATAAAGGTTCTTTTTCTCGACGGCTATTTTCATATTCTTTCTCAATTTCTCGAGTGAATTATATTCAATATTCTTCTTTTGAACAAAAGAATTCATGGGATCTACAAAAATCAATTCTACCAATATTTCCCAATAATGCTCAAAATTCCACTTTTGATAAATACTCATTATGCTAAAATTTTCTCTTTTTTTCATTAATTTCTTGGATCTCAATTATCATGGGAATTCCTCTTTTTACATTTAATTGATTGAATTCTAAATGTCATGGAAATTCCTCTTTTATCATCAAATAAATTTATCTAAAATTTCTCTTTTCTTTAATAAAAATATCCATTAATTCAATATGCAAAGAATTCCACTTTTACTATTTAAATGATTGAATTCCAAATGTCATGGGAATTCCTCTTTTATCATTTAAATATTTCTCATGCATAAAATAAATTTGTTTAAAATTTCTCCTTGAATTTTAATTAAAATATCCATTAATTCAATATGCTAAGAATTTCACTTTTACTATTTAAATGATTGAATTCCAAATGTTATGGGAATTCCTCTTTTAACATTTAAATAAAATTACCATAATTTTCTCTTTTCTTAATTATTTAACTATGCATAAATCTTAAAAATTAGTTTTCCATTGAATGTGATAAAAATCATTCTTTTAGCATAGAATGACCACTCCTAGAATATGGTAGGAAGTCCTCTTTTCACGTTATGCATAAGAATGAATTATGTATCAATTTCTTAAAAAATTTACCATAGCTCCGCTGCTATTACTGATAATTTTTAATATTTTTGAAAAGAATAAACTTAGTAATACAATTATGATAGTATAACTATCTTCTAAACTTAAATCCAATTTATGGATTTAAATAATAAGATTATCATAATTTTAGAAGCATAAAAGTATAAAAAGCCCTTTCTTAACCTCTAGCTTCACAAGCCCAGAGTTTAATTTGTGAATTGAGAATGTATCATCATTTGAATAGAGAATTGGTCATAGGAATGACCATTCTTTTGGGGAGAGAGAGGTAAACATAAAAAGCATCCTAATTAAGCACATAAATGTAAACTTTTCTTAATTATTCATTACAACTCTTAAGAAAAGCTTGATTTGCATTATAAACACTTAATTTAGAAACTTCTCAAGCTTGAGAGGGGTTGAGAAGTGAAAACATTGAGAATAGTAGAGAAAAACCATAAAATTGCACTTTACCTCTTGTTTTTGCTTCTTAGAAGAAGCCCCCAACCAATCAATTGGTTAGTGTGTTGAGAGGAAAGCTCCAAGGATGGTTGAAGAGAGAGAAAAGCTCCACTCTCTCCAAAAGTAGAGGATTTTTAAGGGATAATAGAAAATATGAGTATCTTAATGTAATACTGGCATGGTATAGCTCAAATATGAGAATACAAAAGAATGAGGGTCTATTTATAAGTGACGGAGACCACTAACTGAGTCCAACTATTTTTTAGAATTTTCCAGCTTCAGTTTGGCTGAATTTGGACCAGTTTAGCTCCTTTTTTATTTGGTTTGATCCAGGAGAGAGGAGAGATAAAAAATATCACAATTTTTCTGAATTAAAAACTCATCCACATGTGTGAAATATGGACCTACCTTAAAGGTCTCCCCTTCCTTACCAAGGTGTCAAAAATTCATCATTCCTCTAAAATATCTCATTTTGTTAGTAATATCTCATAGTTTTTAACTAATAAACCTTGTACTTAGTCAACTCTTCATCTTATCTGAGCATTTACTCATTTTTGGGTATTTTCTTTTATTCTTTAGATTTATCTCATCCAAACACTTGGATTAATCTTATTGGCTCATAGGAACCTTAATTGGACCATAATACAAATTTTTTAGAAAATCTTGACCCTTAGGCTAAGGTCCTTTATACACATTTTCAAAATACACATTGGAAAGTTATTTTTGAATTTCTATTTCAGGGGAAACCATTTTAGACACTAGGAGGATTTTTATATCCAAAATTTTTGGATTACCTCTCTCTAGATATTTTCTCTCTCTAGGCCAAAATAGGGTAAAATAGGATCTTTCTTCTATTTCAGAGAAGGGGAGGTTCTTACTTCTTTACATCTCAAAAGCTGGAGGGAGGAATCTTACAGTTCCAATGTGATTTAGTCATGTGTAAAATAGAAGATAATAGTTGAGTTTAAGGATGCTATTTAGATTGTTTATATTAGTGATTTTCTGAGTGAAAGAAGTGTGAAATATAATTATTGATTAATAGTTATGATTTAGTTTTAGGATATATTGAAGTCTATATGTTATGTTCAATAATGTTATTTCTCATTTATGATGTTATTTGGGTGAAATAAGTGTGTTATTTTGATTACAAGTTCTGATTTAGTTCTAAATTATATTGAAGTTATATCTGATTAAAGTTGAGTTCAATAATGTTATTTCTGGTTATATTTTTGAGTTGTATAAATGTATAAAAGCTAATTTTTTATTAATAGTTATATTTTGTTCAGAGTTAATTTTTGGTTAATAGCTGTGTTTTGTCCAACTGCTAACTTTAGGATGCAGGCCGGAACAAGAAGAGAGATATTCACTTCCAATTGGAGGCTGAGTACGCACCGCTATAGACAAGAGAATGTTGCCAAGTAGAAAGCAACCATAGATAATGCAACAAGAAAGAAATGCCGGGAAAAAACATGTCGATCTTTGGATTGAGGGGTGTATTTATCCACCCGATCCAATTACCCAAACACCTGCACAATTTAGTGGGCTTACATCTTTCATTAAGTATGTGTGTGAAGGTAATGCAGGGTTATTGGGATACACTAGGAGGCTAGTAATGCTCCTCATAGTGTTTACACATCTATTCAGCGCACCGTGATGGGCATGGATGCAAGGATAAAGGAGCTCACAAAATCACTAAGTGAAAAGGAGAGAGAGAATCAGAGTGTGCAAGATGCGATGCATGTTGTCGAGGTAGACAATGTAGAACTGCATTGCAAAATGCAGGGTTTGGAGAAGGACAACAAAAAGATGGCAGCAATACTTTCAAAGACTGTTGTTGCTGGACCCTCAATGAAAACCAAACAAGCACGTGAGCATGTGAGATTGCTCAAACCACTTTATGAGTTGACCAGAGGGAGTGGGCAATATCATTGCGGGTCTATGCACAATGTGCAAACATGAAGAATATGTTTTCCAACCCAAGTGAAGAGATTGATGATGCAATTGCAAAGGTCTTAATAAGCAAAGGTATGGTGAAGTATGCATTGGAAAACCCCAAATTCAAAACCATTGGTGATGATTTGCAAGAGTACACTTGAAGGAGTAAGCAATACCTTCACAGCTACATATGCTCAAGGCATATGTGACAAGGTAGGGATTAGCTCCGAATCCTATGCTATCAAACCAAGAACGCATGGCCCCTAGGCAATACTAAAGTTGGGAAGATAAATGTGAGGTATATGACTTAATCCTTCATAAGCCATTTTTCAATAGGCCACCTAAGAGTAAGTGGTGATGCAGGGACATCCATTGCTAGTTCTAGCTCTTTTACATAGACTTGGCCTTATTTGCCAGTTTTCTCATGATATTAGCTTGATATGCGAGATGTGGACATCTTTTAGATGCTTGCAACATTGTAAAGATGCTTTAATAGGCCTAGTTCAAGTAAACTCAAGGGTAAGCTAGAGCTTTGCACCCTCTAAGAAAGAGCATCGCCATATCTACATCAACCTTATAGATACTTCTGGAGTGAAGGTCATTTTAAACCTTCAAAGAGTGAAAAGAAATATAGTGAGGTTATTCATTACATGTGCACACAAGAGAGAGAGAGAGAGAGAGACTTTATGTCGACTCAATCATCTAGAGAGACCAATTGACAAGGAAGACTCGAAGCCAGGTGGATCCATGTCAACCCAAGGGCAATTCCACTAGCCACTTCTGCCCCATGATGGGCTGCAAAAAGGTAGTGGAATTCTCATCTTTTACACACACTCTTGACCTAGAGAGGGACAGAGAACTAGTCGAGTCCTAACAACTCCTCACATAGCTACGATGAAAAAAAAAACGTAGCAATGCATGTTTCCACCTCGGGGGGGTCACTATATGTAAATCCTCTATATCACGTGCGTTCAAGGCCTATTTAAAAAGTCCCTTATCTGTGAATTTTTTAGTGAATATAATGTATCCTTTCCTATTCAAATCTGTAATTTTTTTTAAAATACAATAAATAAATCCCCTCTGTAAATATATTTCTTAAATATTTAAAATGTCCTTCTATTGAACTCACGTGATACTTACATATTTATACGAGTGACCCCCCCAGGTTTCCACCACCATATCTTTTGTTGAAACTGTCCTCGCTCCTAAGTGAACCGTGCGTGTGCCAAACCATGGTCTTCGAACTTGAATTAGAAATTTGAGCTTCTCAGGATATGCGCATTACGTAGGCTTATTGGGTTGGGGTACTTGCATATAGTGCTAGACTGACCCATGTGTAGCACGGCGCTCCTGTGCTTGTAGGTCCTAGGGCATCGTTATTGTAACTTCTTGTTGGCGGGCGTGGGGGCAAACTCCCTCCCTGTGACGCGTTCCATCAGTTTTCGCCGTTTTGGCTAAAAACGACCAAAACGGCCGTTTACCGTGACGCGTCGCGGGATTTCTATCCGGAGGGATATGGTGCCCGAGGGGTAACCGAATGAGCCGACGGGACCGTGGACGGTGGAAAAACGGCCGCTGACGTGGCCGGCGGGCCGGGCCGTGCCGACAGGGCCGCGATGGACCCTAGGCCGGCAGGGCATGGATGGAAGGCAAGTCCCGAGTGAGGCCCCTGGAGCCGAGCCGGGCATGAAGGGCAAGTGATCGGCGAGACCCGCAAGGCAAACGTGCGCAACGCGCTCGACGGGCCGGTGGAGCCGTCATGAGCCATCAAGGGCCGCGTGCGGCAAAGACGTGGTGTTTCGTGCCGGACGTCCGCTCGTACTGGGCTCGCGTCCGTACGGCCATCACACTTGGTATCAGAGCCAACATGGGCTTCAGAAGAGAAAAACGGCGGGACCGTCAGAAATGGCGGAAACGTCGAAAACGGCAAAAACAGCCAAAAAAACGGCGAAACGGCGAGTCGAGCCAAAGTGACGGCCACGAGCCGAAAAACGGCACAAAACTGCCAACTGAGATTTGAGCTTCAAGACGGCGGAATTTGCCCGTCGTGACCTTTACCGATCTCGTGGAGCAGGGTGTAAGACATAGGATGGCATGGGCGGCCGGACCCATCGGGACCCCGAGCTGACGGCGCGCCTGGGGGGGTGGACCGCGTAGCTCCCGTTGGGCCTCAAGACGAAGGAATTTGGGGACGTGCTATATATGAAAAATGATCAATTTTTCGAGGGGATCGCAACCGCGTGGTCCTTTTGGAGAAATTCCTAAGTTGGCCGACATGTTTTGGGGTCAGTGGACAGTTGGGTTCAAAGCCAAGGTGAGGTCACAGGTGCAAAGACCCAACTTTCGACGTTGGCAATGAGCTGAACGGAGGAAGCATCAACTGGATCCTTGTGGGGGCCGTCAGCACTTTCAGCAATGGAAGACAGCGGGCTTGGGGATCTCTAAGAGTTACCACTTAACAGTGCTGAATGAAGAATCAAGCTTGATCCTCGTGGGGGCCGACAAGCTTCGGGATCTTTCAGAGCAACCACCAACGCCAAAGAAAGAGCTTAAAGAAAACGGCGAGGCTGGCAAGACAAGGGTGGCACGCGGACCAGCAGCACCTCTGATGAGGACCGCGGGCTGGAGGTCACTCAAGGTCGAAGAAAAGACAAAGACAAAGGGGCCACGCATGCGGAGGCAGCGCCGGGAATGGGACCGGGTCCGCTTATGCTAAGAAACTTGAGGCGGCGGAATGGGACGTCGTCTCGGTGTGGTGCCCATGAAGAGCAGAAAGACGCCGCCGAGCCAATCTCATGCAAAGACAAGCGGCAAAGGTGCCCGCTGAGGCCATGGCGAGCCTCGTGGCAAAGGAGCCACACAAACCTCACCAACGAAGCAACGGGCTAGGCAGGAGAAGCGGACGCCCTTCCAGATCATCAAGGATTGCGCCTTGGTTGGAAGCAGCAAAGCTGAAGCCCCAATTCTCCATGTGCGAGAGAGCAACGAGGTCTAGGCTGGAAGGAGCCGAAGCCTCTTCAGATCATTCCAGGATCGTCAAGGGTGAGGCAGGAAGGCCGAGCCCGCACTCCTTCCGCAGTGCAAAAGCAGGGTGAGACCAGAAGGCGTCAACATCCGTTTCAGGCCATGAAGGGCCATACACTGAACCTTCGCGTTCCACCTGGGGTGAGGGTAAGCCCTAAGAAGAGGCACCAAGAGCCCTGGGTCTTCTCCTTCTCCTCTGCTCCGACGTTCTGCCTGGGTGAGGGTAAGTCCTAAGAAGAGGCACCAAGAGCCCCGGGCCTTCTCCTTCTTGTGGCCGTGCCGCCCGCCGAGGCCAGCGCGCACGTGTCACCTCCTCCTTCGACGTTCTGCCTGGGTGAGGGTAAGTCCTAAGAAGAGGCACCAAGAGCCCTGGGCTTCCGGGCATGCGGTTGAGGGTAAGTCCCGTCGATGGCACCAAAACACCCATGACCCATTCACCTTCTTGTGGTCGTGCCGCCCGCCGAGGCCAGCGCGCACGCGTCACCCTCTCCTCCGATGACCGAGCCGGGTGAGGGTAAGCCCTAGGAGAGGCACCAAGACCCCGTGGCTCCCTCTGTGGCCGTGTAGCCCGCCGTGGTGCACGCATCACCTTCTCCTCTCGACGCTCGCCTGGGTGAGGGTAAGTCCGCGCGCGGCGCCAAGAGCCCTGGGCCTCCCGTCAAAGTCCAAGGATTCATCGTGCCGAGGGCCCGAACTGGAGCAATCCGGGGAGGGCCATGCTGAAGGAAAGTGCCATATCAAGCCACCAAGGGCTGCAGAGGCACAACAGCTGTGTGGCTTGGGAAAGCAGGTTTGAAGAAGGGGACTACTTGGGAGCTCTGGAGCGCAGGGCATGGAACCGTAGTGCCGGGCACATAGCACTCTGGGTGAAGGAGCAAACGGGTATAGCTGGACTCACTCCCGTGGACTTGAGTTGTGCGGCTCTCCAAGTTCACCTGAAGATGGAAACAGCTAGATGTGCAAGTGGCAGATGTGCATGCAGTTGGGGGGTCAAGGTGGCAGCTGGCTCACTGAAGTTCTAAGGCGTTTCTTGGACCAGGTTACCAAAGGATGGAAACAGCTGGGTGTGCAAGTGGCAATGTGCATTCAGTTGGGTGGGTCAAAGTGGCAGCTGGCTCACTGAAGTTCAATGGCAGCTTGGATGTGGAAGGCACTCATATCAAGCCATCAAGGGCGAAGAGGGTGCAGAAAAAGAAGATCCGGTTCGAGGTGAAGTTAAAGCAGGTGAAGCTTGGCTCCTAGCCATCCAAGTAGAGCTTGTGGCAATGACGTCGAAGAAGACTGGCGCTTCGCAGTTCGGAAAGACACATTCAGAGCGTCAAAGGCTCAAGGTGATGGTGCAGAGTCAGGAAACGAAGCCGTGTCAGGGTCAGCATGGTGTCATGGGGGCCTAAGCAAAACGAAGTGGAGAGACTTTGCGCCTTAATGAACAGGAACAGGCAGATTATGGCTTAAAGGTCAAGACCGCCTAAATAGGTGGAGGGACAGTTTGGCTAGAGCATGGCAAAGCAGGTCTTGGTGTCAAGGCAAGCTAGAGCACTCAAGTCAGGTGAACCGAAGCCGAAGAAGTGTAAAGCTTCGAATGCTTCGAATGCCAAAGGTTCATGGTGGTTTTCACTTGGTGTCAGGTGGGGGCCAAAGGCACTTTGTCACTGAGAATCAATACACTTATGTACCAAACAGGTTGAAGCTGGGCGTCAAGGTCCAAGGTCAACAAGTGCAGGACTTGAAGTGGCACAAGAAGGGCAAACCAAGCTGGCGTCAGTGAGGTGGGCAACTCTTGTCCATTAAAGATTCGGCACAAAGAGCGCACGGGGCATCGCAGAGCAGCAAGGCTCAAGACAAAGCTCCAACGACAAGGAACGTGAAGTCAGATTTGAAGTAAAGATCTTGCAAACCAAGTTGGTGTCAACTCGGCAAACAAATCTCGACTTCCATGAAGACTCTTACTTTCCCGGCAAAGCTGCATTGCTGAAGGTAATCACTCTTACTTGGCTCAGACAGGAGCTCCGGCGAGACCACGCAGCAACCTCGCCAATTTTGTGGGGATCGGGGGAACTCTCGAGCGGGGGCTTGAAGTTCCAACCTTATGTATGAAAAAAGCCAAAAAATTTCAAAAATGGCAAAAATACAAACATATGCACCGTTTTTTCTTTGTAAACGGGTTAGACACCTACTCTGCTCATGGCTATAAAGCAGGGTAAGGACCTCCCGTCCTCAATATATATTATCTATCACGTTGCACAGATGCGTTATAATCAGGTCATGCACCCAACCTTTCGTTTCAAAGTAATTGACGAGGGCGTCAATTCTATAAAGGGGGGGTGTATGTGATGCGTTCCGTCAGTTTTCGCCGTTTTGGTTAAAAACGGCCAAAACGGCCGTTTACCGTGACGCGTCGCGGGATTTCTATCCGGAGGGACATGGTGCCCGAGGGGTATGCTAGACCGCCCCGAATATAATGCATCTATATGGGGAGGAAGTGCTTGGAGGGGCAAAGCATGGACCCATGGTAGGCACCGAGACGCACTCACGCACCGGGTAGGCACGTTAGGCCTCCCGCGTTGCGAGCGGTGTTCACGGGAGCCGAGTGCCTCCGGGGGATGCCCTCCCTACCTTGACGGAGTCGGGACCGAATGAGCCGACGGGACCGTGGACGGTGGAAAAACGGCCGCCGACGTGGCCGGCGGGCCGGGCCGGGCCGACGGGGGCGCGATGGACCCTAGGCCGGCAGGGCATGGATGGAAGGCAAGTCCCGAGTGAGGCCCTTGGAGCCGAGCCGGGCATGAAGGGCAAGTGATCGGTGAGACCCGCAAGGCAAACGCGCGCAACGCGCTCGACGGGCCGGTGGAGCCGTCATGAGCCATCAAGGGCCGCGTGCGGCAAAGACGTGGTGTTTCGTGCCGGACGTCCGCTCGTACTGGGCTCGCGTCCGTACGGCCATCACACTCCCTGAAGCTCCGCACGCTGTCTCCACATCATCTCTCATGTTTTGTGTTGGTAGTTCTCGTTGCTGGTGTCTGGTTTGCGGGCCTCTGACAGAAACCCCTTATCAAGCATAACAAACTTTAACAGACAGAAAACCCAACAAACAGAAAATTCTAACAGGCAAAACCCTTCTAAGTTACCTTTCTTGAAACAGACAAAGAATCTAATCAGGTTGAGAAACTTTAGGTGGCGCGGAGGAAATTCTAGCCAGGCCGAAAACACTGGGAAACTTTTTCCGAGCACTCGAGGATCTATGTGTGTTCTGGGTGGAAGGCTGAAGCTAATAGTGTTTTTGTCGTCTTTGCTGTAATTCTGATGTCGGAGAAGCCTACCGCTTCCTTGTAGATAGTGTGCTGTCAGAGGAAGCGAAGGTACGGTTTGCCGAAAAGCAGGAAAAAAGCTGTGCCGAATACCACTCTTTCTATGGGCTCTGCTTTGAGCAGCAAAACACTTTTGGTGCAGAGATCAGCGGTTAGATGGATCGCCTCCTCACAGACAGAGCGACAAAGGTTGCTACGATCTGAAGATCTCGGCCAATCTTCTTTCCTCTAACATCCATGCTTACCATTGGGGCCACTTGTCTATGAAAACCCGCTCGCCCAAATGGTGCGCCGCCATGGCTGGCAACTTCCTGCTCACACCTACCATTAAACACCTGGTCTAGTATTCATTTTCTATCCCCTTGACAAGATCTTTGGGGAGGACTATAGAAAGATGATTACCTGAATGGTTTTGTCCATTTGGCTATGAAATTTGAGGACTCAGGGTATCCCTTCTGAGAAGCCTCTGAACTTTCCACTCCGACCTTTGTCTTGCCTTCCTATTTTCTTGTGACTGCCTCAACTTGTTTTACATATACTGATACAAAAAACACCAAAGGATAGGACTCTCCTAAGCCGTACACTGATTAGGGTTAGGGATTTGACAGTCTAAGCAAGATTAGGGCAGATAATCAACCAACCCACTATCTAGACAAGGGGGTGGCAGTCCCCTAGTCTATGAAAAGGTGCCACTTCACCAGGAAGCGGCTTCCTCTATAGCCCATTATGGACAACCATAGAGCTTAACCCATTAAGTTCCAACATGCTGGGACCTTGCTACAAGATCAACAAAGAGGGCAAGGTCAAGAAAACAGGATTGCTCAGTGGAACGTGAACCCTGTGATTGGGGACAACAAGCTCCTTCTTCTGCAAAATGACGGATTCCCTCTTAACAAATTAGCCCCTTGCCTCAATTGATCCATCACGCAAGCCCATTGTCTGGTAATAGCACTTTTGCTGGTCCATAGCCCACGAAGGCATGAAGATAATGTCTAGAAAGAAGGGGCCTCTGCCTCCCTTTTTTTTAAATAACTATACAATTACACAAACAAAATCTATTGGTCTTATTTAACTCTTTTAGATATAGTGCTTACAATATTTCGTCAGTTTAGATATAGATGCTTAGTACTATTAAGCATATGTGAAGAATTTTTGTAAGCATTTTTTTTTCATTCACCCTTTTCAAGGCATGCTTATAAAGGGCTCCACCTTCCTAGGTATAGGTACTTATGCAAGGCCAACATACATCAATATTCAAATCATTTTCTTACAAAAGTGACTTGTAATCATGATGGAGAGATGCCATTTCAAAAGAAGATAGACGCGTGTAGTAATGTCTTCTATATATGGCATTACCTTATGTGGAACCATCTTAGCCTTGTAAATTGCAACAAAAAAGTAATGCAACAAAATTATTAAATTTCTCCACTATTGGAGAGATGCCATTTCAAAACAAGATAGACGCGTGCATCATTAGACTTATCCCTAAGCAGACTGCATGTCCTTCATTGAACATTGGAGGCCAATTATCATGCTTCCTATGGTTTACAAAATCTTGTAAAAAGTCATGATAAACAAAATTGCATCGGTGCTATAGAAATTTATATCTCCCCATCAACATGGCTTTATCCTTACTTTATCAAAGGCAGGTCAATATTTGATGCAGTATTGACTAGCTTGGAATATGCTCAGGTAGCTGCTTAAAAATGTATACTCCTACAACTAGGCTTGGAATATGCTCAGGTAGCTTCTTAGAGATGTATACTCCTACAACTAGGCTTGGAATATGCTCAGGTAGAGCTACTTAGAAATGTATACTACTACAACGAGACTTGGAAAAAGCATATGACAAAATTCACTAATCATGTGGATGCAGTTATGGTGAAGTTAGGTTTTGGGCCAAGATTTGATGGTTTGATTTTTTTACTTTGCCTAAGTGCCTATTCCTCTCTGACTATTAATGGTATCAATGTTGGTAGTTTTCCCTTGGCTAGATCTATAAGGTATGGCTATCCCATTGCACCATTTAGCTCTTACTCTCTGATCTTGGCTTTGGAGGATGCAGCCAGGTGTCGCAGGAGTGTTGGGTTAAGCATTCCTTGCCACTCTAACTTGTTGATTCAATGTTTTGCAGATGACTCCTTACTTTTTCTGCATGCCTCTGAAGAGGTTCGAAGGGCTGCCCTACATGTGGTTGAGAAATTTGCAATAGCATCTAGGTCAAAGTGTAATATTGAAAAATCAAGATTGATCTCATTGACTGAAGATGAGAGTTTTAACCCTTCCTATTGGGATGGGGAGATCATAAAGAAGGGCACTATTTCTAGGCATTTGAGCTACCCAATGGTGGGTGGGTGTTGGGGTTACAAATAAGTAACACGTGGAGTGGATGATGCAAAAGGTTTAGCTAAAAACTAGATAATGGTCATGCACTATTGCCTCTCTCTGATGGGTAGGATTAGAGTGATTAATGCAATTCTTATCCCCTATTCTCAATTCTTCTACCCTATCTTGGACATGAGGAAAGGACATTGGTGTAAAGCTCTTGATCCCATCAAAGAATTCTTGTGGAAAAATAATGTTTATAAGAGGCCAATGCCTTGTGTTAAATGGTCAATATGTTCTAGACCAATAGCACTAAGATGCCTAGGAATCATTGATCCTCAAAAGTAGGTAACTGCAATGAAAGCAAAGATGCTGGCTAAATGTTTGATGCAGGAAGAGATTTGAGCTATCATGTTCAAGGAGGTGGTAACTAGAGGAAATATTATCACAAGGGGGAAGGGGGGGATGGCTTCCTTTGAATTGGGTTAGCAGGGTGTTTTCATTTTCTCCAGTTAGGTCTATAGGTGCCCCTTTTTCTCAATCTTTCTTAACTTACTAGAAGTCTGCCCTTTCTATCCTCACATGGAATGGCTCAATTAGGTTTACTGGAAACTCTAAGTTATTTGGAGTGTAGGGTGATCCCCCCTAGTCAAAGAGATTTTCATTGATGAGGATTTATTGGTGGCAAGAAGGCTTCAAAACAAGGGTATGAAGGTGTTGGTAGATATTTGGGATGGCCCACTGCTAGGCTGGATGTACAAGCACCAGGTGAAGGTAATATCTAATGTCAACTCTAGAGATTTAAACCTAGTTAGTAAGGTGCTACAAGGGGTTGAGAAACTTCATTTAAATACACAAAGTACTTGGGCTTCATGGTCAATCGACTAGCCATGGCATAGTGAGGCAAAGTTGTTACAACCATGTTCGAAGAGTATTTATGATGGCCTTATGTTGGGACCCCTATTGGTTTCAAGAACTTAATATGTTGTGGTGCAGAAAGTGAACCGAGTCAGTGTGGAAGGGAAGGTTCACTTGCCTGAGGCAGTGCAAAATACCAAAAAAACATTCCTTTGGAAGGTTCTGTGGGGCATTCTCCCAACTAGGGCTTAGGTGTTCAACAGGGGTATGGGGTCAGTCTTATGCCAAAGGTGTAGGGCAGTAGTGTAATATGCCAAACATCTAACTAGTGCTCAAGAAACAAGTTGGTCTTTGAGCAGGATGGGGTGCAATTTGTTAATGTTTTTGAGGTTAAGGGGTTGTGTTTACAGGCCTTGCTAAGATATATGGGGGCAAATGCATGATAGTTTGATGAGTTGATGGTTATTAAGGACAAGATCATAGTACACAGCAAGTATGTTGATTGTTCTCCTTGCTTTCATTTTGTAGGAATATGATCTATATGACAGTTGTATAGTGGTCGACTGGCTTGGTCCTGCTACAATGTGTCCCAAATGGCAAGCATCCATGGACTGGGTGATGATGCAGTGTGAACTGGCTAACATGCTCGTGTATGGTTTTGGACATGGCTTGGATCCTACTTTGTATGTTGAGATTAATGGTGGTCAGTATGTTAGCGCTAGATTGACATGGGATTTGATTCATTTTGGCTTCATGTGTTTGATATGTTCACTGTATGAACTGCTGCTTTGTTAGCCTTGACATAATATATATACATATATTGCAAAATTTAAATAAAGAAAAGCAAAAAGCAACCTTAAAAAGTTGACGGAGGCCATTTGCAAATGCCACAAGCTATTTCCACCCTCTTGGAAAGCGACCATGTGCAAATGCCATATTACTTGACACCGTACTGCTTCAGGCTATACTTGGAAATTAGAGATAGCCTCTTGGAAAGCAAGGCGTTCCGCTTGGGTTGAAAAAACGGCGAGCACATCCCAGGAGCTACCGTCGCCGCCGACACCATCCAAGATGATGAGCCGATCAGTGAATTGCTTGCTAGGGCGGGCGCAGTAGATAGGCTTTCCCCATCCGCAGTCAGTGTCGTAGAAGGGCAGTCCCACCAAGGACGGCAGCGAGAGGCCGAAGTCGACGTTGTAAAGGTGTGCCTCAAGCGCGCCCAGCCGCTCGATGTGGTCAATCTGAGACTGCACGAACTCAGGTGTTACGCTCCCCATGGCACGCATAATCTCCTCTGCCACCAAGACCAGCGGCTTCTCGCATAGCTCCTGCAGGGTAAAATGAACTGTGGCGCAAAACACTGCGTTTCCCATGTACCCCCGCGTGAGAGAGGGAACTATCCTCTCTCTCACATTCACCGGCACTAGTAGCCGAGCCAAATGGCGCTTATCGTGGTGTCCGCCCTCACTGTCAACATTCGCGAGAAAACTCTTGGCCTTGGCCTTCCACAAAAGCGCAGCAAGAGCCACGAAACGCGAGCAAGAGGTGAGGCCGCTGTGTCCGGCCCGAACCTGACCCCTTAGCTTGTTGAGATCATCTGCAGCAAATTTGAACTTGTTTGCTATCCCCATGGTGAAGTTGTCAGCCGAGCCGCTCGATTTCCTAACGATATGGGGGTGGACAAAATTGGGCAAGGGTGGGCTGCGCGGTTTCAATAACTGTCTTCTGCTGCTTGTATCCATGGGTGCCACCAGGCCGTCCCCTCTTGCAATGGAGCAGAGGTTCTGCAGAAAAACAGAAGCTCCATAGCCGTCCATCACTGTGTGATTGCTGATGATGGAAAGGGCAAAACCCCCACACTTGAATCTGGTTACCTGCAGAGCAACAAGGCGGCGTTCAGACAAGACGTACTGCAATCACATGGAACTGAGTAGAAATTACAAGCGGGTTGACGGAACACCTGCAGAGCAACTAAAGGGCGGTTTTCCATGACTCCTTGTAGATCCTCATGTCGGAGGCGAGCGAAGAGGTGGTCGAGAGCTGGATGAGGAGTCGAGACATCTCCTAAGTCAACAAAAGCCAGGTCGACATAGCCGGCTACGAATTGAATGCCCTTCCCATTGCCCTCCACCTCCAGCCGCTGCTCCTTTGGGTTCACTTGCAGGCGGCCAGCCGCCAACGGGAAGTGTAAAAGCAGGGTCTCCAGAGCAACCCTCAGCACTTGGGCCACGTTCTCAGTACTAGTGTTACGTGGAGGCGAATAGAAGAGTGCAGCTGAATTGTAGTAGTCATAGATCTGGTCCAGATTGGAAAGCTCCAGCGGTTTTGTGGGAGGCGACTTGACCAGCAAAGGGGCCTCCAACGTTAGCTTCTCAAGCATTAGTTGCTCGGTTAGTAGCTGGCAGCAGGGGGTGAAGTAGGATTTCTCAGCCATCGAAGACATGCTTTCAACTGCGGCGGTAACATATAAGTAGATCACGGCTAGCCAACACATTGTGGAGTGGGAGTCTTCCACGTGTCCGTCTCCCTGCCCATCCAAAAAAACACCTTGTGGAGTGGGAGTCTTCCACGTGTCCGTCTCCCTGCCCATCCAGAAAAATAGGGTTGTTATGACATTACCAACATTTTCACTAGCAAAAAAGATGGTTTTTTTTTTCGGTTTCTTAGGCCCGTTACACATACCCCACCGGTGGCCCATGTATGGGTGGGGGAGATTGCCTGCCCATGAATTATGGGCAGTGGATACTCCCACCACATCAGCATGGGCAGGTAGGGGTATGGCGATGTGTAAAGGCCCACATACCCACCGCCCATGTATGGCCTGCCCATGAATTAACATCAACATGGGCAGGCAAGGGTAGGGCGATGTGTAAAGGCCCTAAGTACATAACCCTTGGTTGACATTTATGGAACTTGTGTTAGCAAAAAAACATGTTCACAACTCTGAATTGAACCCTTTGGTGCAGTGTTAAGTAGTTAATGTAGGTTCTATCAACATCAAGAAAAAATGTGGAGACTATCGGCACACATGTAGACCATGTACTTGGTTATTTTAAAAAATATTCCCCATCTCTTATTATTACACTATTAAATAAATAACGACAACCCTCATGTCAGACCCCGACTAACAAAAACATAAAAACTCACAAAGCACACATCACTTTGATCACATTACTGGAACCCATGTTAGAAAAAAATACTTTCACCACCAGTAAAATAAGGAGAGGTATTTACCTTGGTTTCTAACTAGAACTCTCAAAATTTTAGCCATTAATGTCAAGGCAACCAAAAATCTCAATTGGTTATTTTGAAATCAAGTTGTCAGGGAGTGGGGGAAGGACACACTCATCTAAATGAGAAAAAAAGAATTGTAAAAAATAAACCAATAGATGATTTCCTTGTGACATTGACTGGAACCCTTTTTGGAGTTGATTGATCATTGAGTGGTCCAACAACATGAAGAAACAATGTGGAGACTATTAGCACACATAAATCATATACTTGTCAAGATTAAGTTATTTATCTTTGTATTATTGTACTATTATTGTTTGTTCTTCACATCACATTTCCTACACTAGTTAAGTGTTTGGAATTCGAAAACTATCTTTTCCAAACCTTACATGAGTCCTTTCCACACCATGGGTGAAGAGGTGATTGTGGAGAGTGGGGAGAACTTTGCGGTTGTGTTTGTTTTTAGTCAACGATGTTGTAATCGAGTAGTGGCAAAATTTTATATTTTTGTTGCATTACTTTTTTGTTCTAAAGCTTATTCCATCTCACCTTGGAGAAATGCCCTATTCACCAAGGTGACCTTCATAGGCTACAAAAAATCCCAAAAAGCCAAGAAGAACTCAACATTGAGACCATCCAAGCTAGCAACCATGTCTTTCCCCATCCTTCTGAAAGCTTCAAATCACTCATCCCCACAAATAGGCCTCTCCACCCAAGTGCAATCCTCCGGGGAGAGAGACCTATGTACCAGACCCACTAACACTACTACACGATGCCTATCACTACAACATGTCAGGGGCACAACAACGTTTTCTAGCAGCGTTTTAGCAATGATTCTTTTGTCGGGATGTTAGGGTTTAAATATCATTCACTACAAGAGCTTGAGGGCATACCGACGCTAAAATACCGACGCAAATGTCGAACGTCGGTATGCCCGTCGTAATGTTGGAGGAGACAAGTCGGGCGGGGTATTTTCAAATTTTCGTTTCCCGACGCGTATTCCGACTCTTATTCCGACGCGTATACCGACGCTTATTCCGACGCATATACCAACGCATATTCCGACGTATATTCCGTAGCATATACCGACGCTCGTAAGTTTTTTACAGCCGAGAGCCTATTTTCTGATTTTTTCGCAGAGAACAACGCGTTACAGAGAAGGTCTCTTTCTCTCCCTCTCCTCTTTTTTCCTCTCTCCTCTTTTCTCCTTCTTTCTTCTTTTCTCCTCTTCTCCTTCTCCTAATATGTTCTTGCAATTGCTTTTACTTTTTAATTTAAGAATTAGGACATTTAGGGTTTTATGTTTTTTTGGCTCTCTATGCATGTTGAGAGCTCTCTATGTATGCACAGATCTCCTAATGCATGCATAGAGATTTTAGGGTTTTGTATTAGTTCTTATTCTTGTGTTTAATTTACTAATTATTTTGTTTAATATTTTGTTTTGCAGCTCTTTCACCTCACCAATCTTTCACCAATCCTCTCCTTCAGCTTCGCAAAAAAGAGGTAGATCCTCTTTCGATTTTTCTTGTTTATGCTATTTTCTATGAATTATTGCATCCCTGTTTTATGGTTTAGGGTTAGTTTTGGGTTCTTGTAAGCTTATACATAGGATTAATTTAATATCTATGCATAAAACCTATCATAAGCTTGCAATCTCTATGCATAGCCTTCTTGCAAGCTTTATGCATAAGCTCTATTCATAGAGCTTGCGAGCTTGTGAAATCTCTATGCATAAGCTCTATGCATAGGCTTTATGCATAGAGTTTGCAAGCTTATAAAATCTCTATGCATAGGTTTCTTGCAAGCTTATAAAATCTCTATGCATAGGTTTCTTGAAAGCTTGCATGGACATTGTACATAGAGCTTGCGTAGCCTTCTTGTTGAAAGCTCTATGCATAGCCTTCTTGTAAAAGCTCAATGCATATGCTCTATGTATAGGCTTTATACATAGAGGTTGTAAGATTATGAAAGCTCTATACATAGGGCTTGTAAGCTTATGCAAGCTCTATACATAGAGTTTATGCATAGAGCTATATGAATCTAGCTGAATGCATGAATTAAGATCTATGCATAAAGCTTAATACATAATGTTTTATGTATAAATCTTATGGATGAGCTTTATGCATAAGGCTTCACATGCGTTATGTTTTTTTGCATAAACCTTTTTTTGATGTAGAGTGCCTTAAGCTTGCATGGATAGAAAGCATAAGCTTTTTGAATGTTTATACTCTCTTATACATATAACATATAAGTCTCATGCTCTGTTTTTCTATGCATAAGTTATTCTCTTTATTCATAGAGTTTATATATGTTATCAAGGTAAGATCTCTTATCCATGTAAAACAAGATCATGTTTATTACACCATTGGGTGATGGGATTAAGGGTTAGCATAGTGCATAGGCTTATAGCATAGAGCTTATGCATAGAACTTATGCATAAGTCTTGCATAGAGCTTATGCATAAGACTTATGCATAGACCGTATGCATAAGACTTATGCATATGGCTTATGCATAGAGCTTATGCATAAGACTTATGCATAGAGCTTATGCATATGGCTTATGCATAGAGCGTATGCATAAGACTTATGCATAGAGCTTATGCATAAGACTTATGCATATGGCTTATGCATAGAGCGTATGCATAAGACTTATGCATAGAGCTTATGCATATGGCTTATGCATAGAGCGTATGCATAAGACTTATGCATATGGCTTATGCATAGAGCTTATGCATATGGCTTATGCATATGGCTTATGCATAGAGCGTATACATAAGGCTTATGCATAGAGCTTATGCATGACTTATGCATATGTCTTATGCATAGAGCGTATGCATAAGACTTATGCATAGAGCTTATGCATATGGCTTATGCATAGAGCGTATGCATAAGACTTATGCATAGAGCTTATGCATAAGGCTTATGCATAAGGCTTATGCATAGAGCTTATGCATAAGTCTTGCAGCCTTATTATGCAAGCTTATACTTAGACTATGCATTTAGATTTTTGCATAAGGCCTTTATAAATAGCTATTTATGAATAGAGATAGCTTCTCTCTCCATCCTTGTTCAAATTCGAGTTAATTTTGTATGGAGAGGAGATAAGCTAATGTATGAGTTATTTTTAAAATCTCCCTCAATGGTTGGGGAAAAGAAGCCCGTTTGACGCTTTTTTAAATATTTTTAAAGTCTCCCTCAACGGCTGGGGAAAAGAAGCCCGTTTGACGCTTTAAATGTTATTTTTTAAAATCTCCCTCACGGCTGGGGAAAAGAAGCCCTATTTTATGGTTTACATAATGCTTTGTGTAATGCATAATGATTTGTATTTAATGAGCTGCATATACATGTTATGGTTTAACTATAACAGAGGAGGAGGAGGAGCTTACAAAAGGATGCGATTGGCATGTAAGTGTTTAAGTTCTACATGTCTCTCTTTTTTTCTCTACATGTCTCAGTGTTTGATTCTCCATCAACAATCTTTTTGTGCTATTTGTAGTATCACAAATATGGGGCGTTTTGGTCACATGGACGTCATTTTCGAGTAGAACGAATAGACCAAAGAAGAGCAACCTTTGATTGTGGTGTCACAGCACAGTTTGTTCAAGAAAGTCGTGCAAGTGCAAGTGATGATAACACAATTACTGGAATGCTTGATTACTTTGGAACCATTCAAGATATATTAAAGGTTGGCTTCAGAAGTTTTGAGTTGTTTATCTTTGATGTGAAGTGGTTCAAGGTAATCATGAATGGGCCACATGCAACTGTACGTAGAGACAAGAGTGGCCTCATCCAAGTGGACTCCACAAAGGTATGGACCGATCAGCAAGATACTTTTGTGCGCCCATAGCATTGTGAGCAGGTTGTCTTTAAAGCGGATCCAAAAGATCCACGCTGGCTGTTTGTGGTTCAAGTCGCCCCCCGCAGTAAGCAAATTTTTGAAGAATTTGAGCTACAACAAGGTGATGTGGATGCACAGGGTAATGGAGAGCAGCAAGAACAAGCCGATATCAACAATGAAGAGGAGCAAGCAATTGAAGAGGAGCAACTAGAGCAAGATCCAAATGAAGAGGTGCAAACCAAGGAAGCTGGAAAACATGTTGAGGAAGAAGACATAGATGATGAAGACATCCTTCATCAAGGGACTTTTAATGATGAGGATGCTGAAATGTACATAGACATAGATCTCTTTGGGGCTACTGATCTTAATGAGGATGATAGAATAGATAATGATTTTTAAAATGATGTATCTTAATGATTATGCAAATAGTTATGACATATTTGTAATGGTTTTATGACATTGAAGGTCCTTTCATTGTTTACCATTGTTAATGTTTACCATCATAATCACTACTGTAGGAGCAAGTTGATATAGTTTTACCAATGTTGTTTATCATTGTTAATGTTTGTCATATGGTTCTTTCATTGTTTACCGTGTAATTTTCATTTCGCACAAGTTTGTCTTATGGTTTTTTGTCCAACAGGCCATGGGTGACTCACCGCCCTACGACTACAGTCCAGATTTCTCATTTAATCCTACACCGCAGGGCATGAGTCCCCAACAGTTATATGGTTTTTTTTCGTCCATGACTCCAGAGCAGAGAGCCATGGCTCAGAGTTATTGGGGTTCTGGAGCAGGGACATCTGCCTCACCATCTGGCTTCCCGACGCCAGTTCCCACACCCGTGGGTACGACAGCAGCTCCCACACCTCATACCACACAGCCTTCCACTCCTCTTACAGCTCGATCTACCACCTCTTCACATAGACGGTGCTCACATAGTAGGTCTTCAGGGGGAGGTTGTTGTGGTGGTAGTGCCACAGATGCTGTGACACCACCACCACGTGAGCGTCGTCCTTCGCTCTCATCTGTTGATAGCACACCCATAGGGTCACCTTCCACTCCCTGGGGTGCACATGACCATGACAACAGCAAGATTTACACAATTAGGGATGGGGCACCAATAATGGATAGTGCAGGGAAGGCAATGAAGACACGCATTCGACAATTGTGCACTATACAGTTTCACGACTCTGTCATGACTAAATGGGATCAGCAAGATAAGGGGAAGAAAAATTATATAAATACAAAGATAAAGCAAGAGTTTCAGCCATCTGACCCTATGAATGTTGTCTCTAATGAGTGGATACAGTATACAGCTCGCATTTTGATGGGGCATCGTAGGTCAGAGGCGAGGGACGCATTTAGAGAGGGGAAAGAGAAACCTGTTTGGCTAGATGATAGGGAGTGGGCAGCCATTGCTCAGGAGCTCACCGAGACACCAGAGAGGTTTCAACAACAAAGAGAGGCGGCAAGGGCAAGACTCCAAACAGTAGGGGCTTCTCATCTTGGGAGTGGTGGTTACGAAACCATGCGCCATGAATTCGTAAGTGTTTGTAGCAATTTTATTTATGTAAATGTATGTATGTGGGCTAAATGTTGATTTCTAAAAGTTATAATTGTTAATCGTTTGTGCAAGAGTTGGCCATGAATCGCCCACCAAGTAGACGAGAGGAGAAGTACGCTCACAAACATGGCCTTGTGGCCTTGTTTGAGATGCTTGAAGAAGAAGGAGAGACCGTTAATTGGGAGGCATTACCATGATGTAAGATGACCTTCAAACTAATGAAATATGATCAAAACATTCTTGAGTATTAATGTTTAATTTAATTTCTTGTTTGTCGATCAAGAAAATAAAAAAACGAGCACGGTTGTTTTTGTGCTCTATTTTAGACAGAATGGTGCTGTCTGTTTGCTGTTGTTGATCCTGCTTGCAGGCAGCCAGGCAACAGCCAGGCAGCACTATTCTGCCCCAAAAAAAAATTCTGCTACAGCGTCGGTATATTCCCCGGTACTGGCGTCGGTATATTCATTGGTATATATCTCGGTATTTACCCCGGTATACACCCCGGTATACAACCCGGTATACAACCCGGTATATGCACCGGTATAAACGCCGGTTTAGCCGTCGGTATTACCCCCGGTGAGCGTCGGTATAGATAACGGTATAGGCGCCAGTATTGTTACCCGATGCTTATACCGACGCTGTGGTTCCGGCGCTTATACCGGGGGCTTTTTTAGACCCCATTAAATGACGCCGGTATAAGCGCCGGTATTAGGCTAACATGTAGTAGTGATTATCATGATCCAATGAAGCATTGTCATGATTGATAGGTGACACATCATCTTCTTTCGATTTATGTTCCTCGTGCTCTTCATCAGCCCCATCCATAAAAAATTCTTCATCGTCTTCCATATTGTGGTGTGATGGCATCTGTATTTTTTTGCTGAACAACGAAAATAACAGTGAAATTACGCTGCTATTTTTGTTGCATGAAATTCCAGAGAGTTGTTGGATACTGAATTCTAAAAATACGTCACATACATAGAAAATGATATATAGTTTTAAAAAAACATCCATTAAAACCCTTGGAGCCATGTTTCGAGAGAGAAAAAAAGATAGTTGAAAACTTTTGAGAAGCGAAACAATGTCAAGATCATGAATCTATCCCATCTTGTAATAAATCCATATGTGTTGGTTCATCAATGTCTATATCTAATGGAAGCTTAATGAAAAGATGGGGTTCCATAGTAATATCAATATCATTACCATGATCCAATGAAGCATTGTCATTATTGATAGGTGACTCATCATCTTCTTCCGATTTATGTTCCTCATGCTCTTCATCGGCCCCAAAACGTTTTCTTCATTGTCTTCTTGCAATGAGCGGATATGAGGTAGTAGTACTTGCACCTTATCCAGAGATGTGGCCTCCACATCTTGAACCTAATATCACAAAGCAAAGGGGTTACACTTTTATTATACTACATCAAGATTTAATTTGGGATTGGTTGGGTTACTAACCTGTTGACAGTGTTGAGATAGTACGAAGGTATCTTTCTTGTCATTCCAAAACTTGGTGGAATCAATTTGAAAGAACCCATTTGGATGTTTCTTCACGGTTGCTTGAGCACCTCTATATATCACCTTGAACCATTTGACATCAAAGATGAATAGACTAAATGTTCTAAATCCAACCTCAAGAATATCCTAAATAGTTCCATTTGACATCAAAGATGAATAGACTAAATGTTCTAAATCCAACCTCAAGAATATCCTGAATAGTTCCACAATACTCAAGATTGTCCTCTATGACATTGGTATCATGTCTACTGGCTTGACTTTCTTGCTCAAAAGTTACCATCACACCACAATCAAATGTGTTTCTTTTAGAATCCACACACTCCATGCGAAAGTGCCTTCCCTCTAACCATATTGCATTATATAGTTTGTACTAATATTAAACAAAAGCATGACATTTATTATAGTGCATTAAACAAGGTATATACGTGAGATAGAAATGAAGAATGAACTTACTTGAGGGTCACATCCTCTTGAATACTTATGCTCTTCTCTTGTGATCATCTCTCCATTTTGCGATGCCATCGATATTGCCATACGAATCCGTTTCTATATTGATCACATTTGGTAGAGGTTCCAAGCTAGGTGGGAATGGCAAGTGTCTATTTTCTCTTCTGAAAGCTCTTCTCTTATCCTTTCGTCTATTGATTGCATCCTTGTATCTCCCAATCCACTTCTCCATGATGGGACTATTTAGAATGCAGAATGTATTCACCTTGTGGCATAATGCTTCATCCATTCTTCGTTGCCTTCCTTTTCCCTGAGGGACATTAGTGATTAGTCGTTCATCCTCCTCATTGCTACAATCGTGGCATGGAAGGATCTATGTGAGATAGATATTTTGAGATACACACAAGAGACTCTTGCATCAACCATCCCTTTGCCATGCTTGCTTCTGGCCTTGCTCTTTGTCTCACAAAATTCCTTTAATATTTTCATGAACCTTTCAAGAAAAAACATCCATCGAAGATGAACAACACCACACAACACCACTTCATCAACCAAATGCACCACAAGATGCAACTTGCTAGTGAGAATTATTCTAGGAAAGTTGTCCTCGATCATACACACTACCTCAATAGCATTGAGACGAGCCATCTCAATGGATGTAGGATCTATCTCCTTTAATGATATGTACCTACATACATAGCAATTATGTGTACTATTTACCAATACATAACTTGTGAACGCATGAGAATTCCAAATAAGCAATATAACTTAGTGAATTGAGGAGAAGATTCATACCTCACCAAGCTTCCCATTTTGTGGATAGCCTCTCTCACCTTCTTGTCTCCCACAACTAACTATAAAAATTAGAAAAATAAACTATGCATGGAAAAAAATGGAAGTTAGTATATGAGCTTACAAATTATGTACCACAAAGAGAAAATGAATAAGCGAATATTTATATACCTTTAATATCTTGTGCCAATCATGTGTCTTGAGACCATGTAATTGTTCCTTTCCTTTCTTATTGGTCTTTGTGAAGGCATCCTTCAATGAATGCATTACTCCCGTTGGTGTACGAAAAGAGGCAATCACACTTTTCACCTTATTGTGCTTCCTCTTGGTTAATACCCATGGTGCCTTTGGTAGGACTATTTTGCCACTCTCACTTTCAATTGGCCATGCACTTTGAAGGCATCGAATGTTTTGTAAGTCATCCCTTGCACCCTTTGTATCTCTTTTACCAATTAAATGGTCCCAAATATTTATTGCCACATTCTTGAAGACATGCATGAGATCTAAGAGATGATTCATCTTCATGTCACACCAATATGGAAGTCGAAAGAATATTGAGTAGACATCCCATTTGGTGGTCGATTGGGAGTGCTTCTCCATGCCTCAAACCAATCTCTACCTCTCATCACAAGTGGTGAGACATCATGTGGCACATACTTGGGATGTGAAGGAGGGAGAAATTGATGATATTTGTCATATACCACCTTCTTAAGTATAGAGGCTCTTTTTGAAACAAGAGATGGTCCGCAAATCGAACATGCAGGATGTCCGAAGGTTGCCAAACCTAATTTAAAATTGAGATGATTGAGATAGAGATATAAACTTAAAGTTTCATTAGGAAAAAATTGGACTATGAAATGAGCCTTGTAAGAAATCCTAATTTTTAGTAATCTTTTGATTAAAAATGCCAATTTTTACCCCATAGTGGGAGACAAAGCAAATGATTCCCCTATTTTTTATAGACTTTTTAGGTCCTACTGTCTATATTTTATCCACTCTCTCACGAGCTTTTCTTACTTTTATAGTCTATAGTTTTGGAATATTTTAACCCACTACTTTTATATGCAAGTTGCATCATCATTCACAAGGTTTCACTTTTCGGCCACCCCCATAAGGGGGGCCAAAATTTTGACTTTTTTAAAAAATTTAATTTTTTTGAGTTTTTCCATCAAAAAAACTTTCCTTATACATATATAAACCCAAAAAATAAAATTTTTATATAATTTCTTAGTCATAACTACCTCATAGTAATCTTATCATATCTTTCTAACTCTGATTGCAAGATGCATTCTAATATTTTATACCAAAAATAGAAGAGCGTTTATTGAGTCCTCTTAAAAAATGACTTTTTGATATTTTTCACATTCTAGTGTATTTTCATGTAAAACTTCCCTCCCAAATATATATATATATATATAATTTTATTTTTAATGTCATTTTCAAGCCATAACTCCCAAATATAGATCAATTCAAAAAACCTATTTTTTAATGTCTTTAAGGATGCAAGTTAGATCACCATTCCCAAGAGTTTAATTTTCGGCCATAAGGGTGCCCAAAAATTAGACTTTTTCAAAAAAATTATTTTTTATTTTTTCATTAAAAAACTCTCCTTATACATATATATACCCAAAAAATGAATTTCTTATGTCATAACTTCCTCAGAATCTTCACTCTTGTCATATCTTCCTAACTTCTATATTATCTAATGATTACAAGATACATTCTAATATTTTATATCCCAAAATAGAAGGGCATTTTTTGAGGCCACTAAAATAATGACTTTTTGATACTTTTCACATTTTAGTGTATTTTCATGTAAAACTTTTCTCCCAAATATATATATATATATATATTAAAATTTTTATTTTTTAATATCATTTTCAAACCAGTACTCATTTTAAAGTAAGGAATCTAATCATTGTAAGGTTGCACTATTCTCCATCTATTTTTTTAATACCAAAATAAGAAGGTCATTTTTATAGGCCATTAAAAATTCACTTTTAGATATTTTTCATATTTTTATGTAATCTCACGTTAAAATTTTTCCTTAAAAATATATAAACTTAAAATTAAATTTTACTTATCATTTTGAGATAAAAAAACCACCCCACTCTTTTCATTCTTATCATATCTCCTTATCATGACTAGAATCTTTATTTTTGGAGTGTCAAAAATGGCTTTTTTAGAGAGATATATTCTTAATATATATTTCTCTAGGATCATTCCAAATGTTAGAATATTATTATCTAATTTAAATCTCTTTTTTAATCCTCTATTAATCTTATTTTTCTGTCATCTTGAATTAGACATGCCTTTAGATGATATTACGAATGGTAGAAAGCGTAAAGTAGACATTCACATTCATATAGATGAAGATTATGCACTACCAAAATGTCCATATGTTAGGTAACCATTACCTAATTCAACCATTTCCACACTAGGAAATGAGGGGAAGAAGAATCTTGATCTTTGGGTGGATGGGAATCTCTTCCCCTATGATCCTTTGACCTTGTATAGTCCACCATTTCGTGACTTGACTAGTTTTGTTCGATATGTAGGTGATGGGAAAATGCGCTCTTAGGTTATTGTAAAATACTTTCTATTAGTGGTGGTCTTCATAACCAATACTCACACTCAATTAATTCAAGTCTTCAATCAAGTATTGAAGATTTGAAAAAACATTCACATGACCTAGACATGAAAAATAAGGAACAAGAAACACTCATAAATAATCAAAGAGATAAATTGCCTAGGTTACAAAGAAAAATAAGAAGGTTGAAGCATACACCAATTGGTGCACGTGAGCGTAAACGAAAGCTTTCTAATATTGAAAATCTTTTGGCGCAAGGCAGTGCAAGGAAACGGAGGGTCATGGCAAAAAGGTGTGTTTCCATGGAATTTTTTGTTTGTATTTTTTATGTATGTGTTAATTTAAAGGTTTTTTCTTATAGATCTAATGGTGGTTTCGTTATGTCCCATGAATTTCTTAGTTAATGCATCTGGTGTGGGAGATACTATGCACATTTTCAAAGCTTGCATGAAGAAGAAAGAGATAACATCAATCATCCGTGATCCAAATTACAAGAGGGTCCTTGAGGTGGTTACAAAGGAAATTATGTAAGACATCAAGGGGCTTATTAGTGCAAGGGATGTACAAGATGCATGTGATGATGCCGAAATTAGTCTCGCAAGGGTTACGAGGGAATTTATGGAGTCATCAAAGGAGCTCTTCGTGCCCGAGGGATTCGAGGGCACTTTCTTCCTCCTTCCTACAAAGTATCATTAGACAAAAGAAGGCAAGCAATGCAGATGTTAAATCAATACTTGGTGAGTATATTCATGTATAAGGAACAATGGTTTTACATCCTAAGTCCAAGGATAGGCTTGAAGTACAGTACACCACCACATACAACAACCTCTTTGTGGACCTAAAGAACCTTCAATGACATATGATCCATTTCTATAAGGTTTCACATATCAAGGTTGGGTTTGAGCATTTATCGTTTAACTTGAAAATTTCCCTTATCAATGACATGAATTACTTGTGTTGTTTGGCTTGGTTTATGTGATATGTAGAATCGGAGGGATTCCTATCACTTATACTGAAGTTGGATGAGGCTCAACTAGTAAAAGGGAAAAGATTGGACCGAATGGGAGTCACATATATGAATGAAGTGCTTCATTCATATATGCAAAGGACAAGGATAAAATCCCTTCTTTCAGTGTTCAATCTGAGAAGGATAATTGGTGGCTTGGAGCCTTTGAGGTTCCAAAGGAGAACACTGAGGTGTTGAATTGGATGGTTCAACGATGCCCTCAAATTCTAAAAGTCATCAAACAACAAATGAATGGGGAGGAGCTTGAAGTGGATGGTGTGGGCTCCTTTCATGTGGATTGGCATCTAGGTGGTGATTTGAAGACCTTAAAATGCATGTGTAATTGTGACAATAGTGCACAATGCCTCCATCCGTGTCCATAGTGCATGAAGCGATCAATTCTCAAGCCAAAGAGCAAGGATGAGCTCCTATGGGTGGAGGGGATCTTGTCTTTCGATTTAGATGCAACACCCAATAGGGACACAAAGGATCCGAATTGGGCACTAATTATTCCTTTCCCAATGGAAAGTATACACTTTCGCACATTGCATGCCATGATAAGAATTTTTGATAGGTTGCTTAAGCTTCACATTGACTATGCATTCACTATGCAGCCATCCTCATGCTCAGCCCAAGCAATAAAGCAAGTGGAGGAGCTCCTCAAATCTCTAGGAGTGCATGGCGGGGATGTAAAGATTGTGAAAGATCTTAAGAAGTCTAGGGCACATCATATTGTTGCTCAACAAGTGTCAATGAGCGGTGCAAAGGAGAGGTGATTCTTGCATCCTATGAACGATCAAGGGAGGAGCCTACGATGGAAGCATTGGAAGGATCTTTGCAAGTGTACCACAGATCTCGATAAGGATCCAACTCTATGAAACAAGTGAAAGAAGGTGTGGGCTTACTTTGACAAGGTTGTGACAACTATGTTAAAGAGCACAACAACTCAAGAAGAACAAAGTGTGTTCAAAATAGATATGACAGAATTCATCAAGCTTGTTAAGTTGGGAAGATAACTCCATTACATATTACATGGTAAAATTCTCATCTTAATTATCACCATTAATTACCATTGAAATTGCTTACTAAAATTCCATAAATTAAAAATTTGTCTTCATAATTTCTTACTTGGACATTTTTTCCTAGCACATTATATATGCACATGGACCGTATTTTCTACAAAAATACGGGTCCTTGGATAAGGTCAGCACCCAAGGCATGGAAAAATCACATTACGCAGCCAACGGAGTGTACTTCAAGAATACTCGACATGGTGGAGGGAAGATACGTAGCAGTTATCTTGTGGAGATGTTTAATTGGTTCTATCGCAACAATCTTGCAAGAAATGTTACTAGGAAAAAGGCTCGAATGTCAGCAATTGCTAAAGCCGCATGACTCAAAAGGAAGGAGGAAAACATAGAGAAGTGAATGGAAGTTCAAGAGGAGGCCATGTCGCATGCACAATGGCAAGACATGACAAACGGGTTAAATGTGTCTAATTTGGTGATTTTGTAATTTTTGGCCGGTTTTAGACTATCTGAACACATTATAAATGACTGTATATAAAGGCGTAATAGTCTCATTAATTGTCATTTCTATATTTTGACTTCATTTTTTACCATGGCTTGCACGAAAAACACTACACGTAAGCATCCACCATCACCTCATCATCCTCCACCTCCACCTCCACCTCCCTCTCCCTCTCCCCCTCATCCAGACACCACACTGACCCTCGACCCCCACCACTCACCCTGATCAAGAGATAGGGAGTGATGTTAACCCTGATCGAGTGCCATGGGGTGATATTTCTATCCCCCGAATACGTTCCACAACTGGGGAGAAGAGCTTGCATCGAGGCATGGGTCCGTTGCCAACATGAGAAGAGGTGGCAATGGCAACAACAGTAGCAATGGAAGCAGCACCAACAGAAGCAGTAGCTAGCTAAAGGAGCTCCATCATCCTCTCGACGTAAACGTGCACGAGATTGGAGTGCTCATGCATGTCCTCCTCGACCACCCACCACAAGAAACCCTCCTCCTTGTCCCCCTAGGAGAGGAAACAACGCAATGGTATGGCAGGTCTAAAGGAGATTCAGAGGTTCCAGAAGAGTGTCGACCTCCTCATCCCGAGAGCTCCTTTTGCACGTCTTGTCAAAGAGATACTATACGATTTTGGGGGCTGAGACAAGAGGATGCAAAGCCTTGCCTTGGCTACAATCCAAGAATCAACAGAGGCATTTTTGGTCACCATGTTTGAGGATTCTAACCTGTGTGCAATCCATGCAAAGTGGGTCAAAATCATGTGTAAAGACATGAAGCTGGCATGCACCATTCGATGTGATAACATCTGAACATTCCTGCTTATAATGTACATGACTGGACAATGTAAAACTTCACTTAATATATTCTTTTTTTGGTGTTTCTCAAGTTGTCCATTGCATGTGTATCTGTATCAAAATTGTATTAAAAAAATCTAAATGTATTTGATTTGTATATTTCATTTACAAGGGTGATTTGTATATTTCACTTGCTAGTATGTATAGTTTGAAGGCTTAGAAAAGTTAAAAAAAACCCCAACCTGAACAATAAACCTTCCTCTCAACCATATGTATCAATATTTTTTTTATTTTAATATTATTTAGTTATAAATTGCTTGGTGATAGCAAGGCTACTGTCAAAAAACCTCATCCAATCCCCCTTGTCAGTGTAGAAACTCACTTAGAATTTGTTGGGATCAATTTTTGAATGTAAAAGAATGAATATTTTTAATTTATGTCTAAGGGGATCAGTTTTTAAAGGGTCATAGCAAGGCCTAGAGCCTAAACCTCCTCCTCTGTGTAAATGTTCACTATGAAATGGGATTCAATTCATAAAATGGGGTTCAATTTTTCGAAGTATCTTTAAAACACCTTGCATACATACAGGTACTGAAGTGTCAGTTCACAATTTTACATGGTGTCCATGTACTCAAATCATAGATTTAGGCATGGAGTGAGCATGGGTGATTAGAGGTGTCTATGAAGACAAAGTAGAGATATAGGCATGTGTTGAGCATGGATGATATATGGAGGATCATAAAGGCCACTTCATGGTGATGTTCACTGTACCATTGTACAGCTACTCATTCATATTATTGATGAATCCATGTACAGTTTGGTGATTTAAATCTTATAAAATTAAATTGTCAAAGTGAGCCCTATTTGTATCATACATATTGCAAGAATATAAGGTCTTTTGATAACTATCTATATCATACATTGCAAGCATGTATCATTTGAAGGCCTCGAAAAGTAAAAAAAGCCCCAACCTGAACAAGGCGACTTTTGCCCAGACAGGAAGCCTGTCTGGGCAAAAGTCACCCTGTTCAGGTTGGGGCTTTTTTGCTTTTCTAGGCCTTCAAATGATACATGCTTGCAATGTATGATATAGATAGTTCTCAAATATGCTTCCAGTGTCAGCATCAGGGACAATGCAACATTTTACCATTTTACTTTGAGTTGTAAATAACTAGGTGATGTCAGGGCCACTGTGAAGGCACCACATTTTCCATTTTATCGGTAGCTCATCATGGGAAAAATGTATTTATCTATCGTTCACATTAATCAAACTCTCTCCTTCCATGTGTAAGAACTCTCTCATCATGTAAAAGGGTATCTTTTATGATCTTAATACTACCTTGTAGGGCACTATATACCTTTAATTTTAAGCACCTAGTTTATAGCAAGGCCTATATGAATGCTTATACATGATAATTGAAGGCTAGAAAATGAAAAAGGAGCCCCAACCTGAACAGGGCGACTTTTGCCTAGACATCAAGCATGTCTAGGCAAAAGTCACCCTGTTCAGGTTGGAGCTATTTTTGTATTTGGTGGCCTCCAATTGTTATGTAAAAGCATTCACAAACATTCACATTCACATACACATACACATAGGCCTTGCTATCAATTAGAGCTAGGTGTTGGCTAAATCAAGACAAAACTACACTCATTGTGGTCAGAGAGACAGGGGGACATCATGAGAAGCTGGCCCAAATTAATCACTACTGATACCACATAATAAACATGCATGCAATCCAGTGTTATCCACAATGGCTCTCTCTCTCTCTCTCTCTCTCTCTCTCATATCATGGCTGGATAGGATAGAACTACACACCCATTGTGGTTAGAGAGGACAGGGGACATCATGGGAAGTTGGCCCAAATTAATCACTAATAATACCACAAACTAAACATGCATGCAATCCAGTGTTATCCACAATGGCTCTCTCTCTCTCTCTCTCTCTCTCTCTCTCTCTCTCTCTCTCTCTCTCTCTCTCTCTCATATCATGGAAACTTACATTATTCAAACTTTATGTATAGAAAAGGCCACTTGTATTAATAAAAAGGAGTTACATTGATTGTCTTTAACAAAGTAGTAGTGTCGAACACAATATCGATGATAATTTTCTAGGCTAACTCATAGTGTTCTTGCGCCTCTTCTTGCTAAGTGGAAGGGTCCATGATAATATGGCATTGACGACACAATTTGGGTCCTTCTGACCAATACTCTCCGCAAATGCAGTGTGTGCGAGTACTTTAGAAGCATAACCCCCTTGGAAGGCAGCGCACGTTGTAGCCTTGTTGATGAGCACTATCTTGTCAGCGTTTCTTGAAATTGTTGACAAGCATAGAACCTTGCTAAGTACTTTGAGGGCTAACATGTAGAAGCTTGCCATGGGGGTGAATGCATTGTGCACCACAACAAGGTGTTGAGGTGAAATACGGCCCATGTAATGGGCCAACGCAACATCTCTTCCAAAACCCTTGCGTGTGCCACCTTTACGTTGAGCCCAAGCATCTATAGAGACTATATGCTGCACACAAGAAAGACGATTAGTGGAATTCTAGTAGTATTATCAATTATATTTATTAGATTCATACATAATTTATCCTACCATGTGTTTGAAATTAGAGCCAACCACCTCAGGCTTACAAATGTCAATGGAGGACTTGTGTTCCTCCAACGACACTAATGTAGCATCCTCAAACTCTCTGGTCGATGGAAATTGTTCCTGAGCTTTTCTAAACTCCTCCTCAGTCACAAGGCTTTGATCACCCCTCTGCAATTGCTGATTTCAGGATCATCACTGACTCATGCACACCACCCTGCACCGGAGCAACAAGCCCTTGTTGCAAAGCCTCCGAGCCCTTGTTGTCAATGGAAAATTCATCATTCATAGCTAACAAGGAGAGGCACTCGGCTTGGTTGAGCTTGTAGACCTTTTCTAGGTCATGTAAAAAGAGGAATTCCTCCCCTTCAATCACCACAGAGCTGAGCTTACTAAGCTCAAGCTCTGGCATCTCATGTGTAACCTCCTTTCCCTTGCCCACCACTACATCTGGTACATCTAGGGTACCCTCTATAGGACCCTCCCCCACCTCTTCTCTACCCTCTATTGTGTGGCTGAGGCACTTGCCTCTCCAGAGTATGGCACCAATGCATGTTATGGCTCACCCTAACCCTCCTTGAAACACATCCAAAAAGAGATTACCTGGTGAATCGCAACTGTCATGAGGATCTTTCCAATGGCTGAGCTCATAACCCTTGAGGTCTCCAAGGTCCACAACTCCTTGAGAAGCAATTCCACTGCGTCTCCCGCCACCGCAAGCGTTATCACACCACCGCATTGCATTACGGGTCCTCATCTCTCCTCTCACCTCACTTCACTCACACACACTCACTAGCATGCATTAGGAAGAGAGATTTGCATGAGCAAAATCAATTGCACAATGGGAGAGTATGTTGTATTATGAGAGAAACTCACTTATATACATGGCCATAAATGTTCACACTCACTTAAATTGTGGCCAGTCAATCACTTTAGACTCATAAGAGGCCTAATACTATTACAATGACTACTCTCATAATATATCCATGAAGTACATCACTTAGGACTTCATCCTATCTTGCTACCACACGCTCTTGAAGTGAGAATCGCCACATAAATACTCCATCACACCAGTACGGGCGCCCGTCCAAGTTGTAGCTTTGGACACTATTGCTTCATATCTTGAATGTATGACCCTTTGGTGTATCTACCGTGACTCCTTGATGTAAGATGATGGCAGTATCTCTTTTTAATCCCAGAATTGGATTAACATTCCCCCCTTTCCTAATGATGATCGCGTCCTCGTGATCGCATTAAAGACCTTTGTGTGGGGAGAACGAACAAGCTTTGTCGATGGCTTTGATGTTGAATGATGTTCAATGGTCCGGAAGGAATAAGAAAAGATAGTTAATGAATGAAGAGGTTAGTGGTATATTGGGAATTCCTAATAAGGTGAGGAGTTTTTGCGCAAATGATTGCATTTTAATTTTTGTGTGAGCCCTTCTTCTTCTTCTTCTTTTTTGGCTCACTTTGTTTTTAGCAATCATCGACAAGGTTACATGTGTTTTTTGTTAGTGGGGACACTAAGAGATGTTAATAATGGGAGAGAAGAGAGAGAAGGATCCGCAGGAACGTAGACTTAATCATCAGAATGAGATGATCATTCTCAGTTCCTCATTTGATTCATTGAGTACATTCATCATTTGAAATAATTGGCTTGTGATGATGTCCCTTTGTGTGGCAAGATTCTTATCAAATGTTGTTGAGTAGGATCTGATCCTGTCTTCTTTTGTCCATGTGCTTTTTATGTTTTTATGCATATTTAAGTGCTCTTATGAAGCAGATTTACATGAAGTACAAGAATTGAGTCATATAGACTCTTATTGAACTGTTGTGTTGAAGTAGCCACTTGTTGGTGAGGATTGAAAGAATTACGTCAACTTTCGAGGCTAATATAGAGATCTTCACTAGGGATTGAAAATCATTGAGTTGTGAAGATTGTGGTGTCATTTGGACAGGTTTATAATTTGAAGGAAAATTCCAGGCAATGGTTTGTACCATTGACCAGGCTTTTGCCCACCATGGCCACCCCATCCAGAGATGTACCTGGAAGTTTTTGATGGTGAGGCTTTGGTGCAAATGTTCTCCATTGCATGAGTATGGATATGTACTCATGGAATAGCTGCTACATTAATTTAGCCAAAAGAATAGTAAGAAATAAGCTTAACAAATATATAGTGGCTATTGTATGATATGGCTTAATCCATGATGAGGCTTGAATCGTGAAAGTGCAGGTTCTTAAGCCGTAAGATGGAACTCCTTGATTTTTCGGTTTTTTTCTTTTCTTTTCTTTTTTTTCTTTTTTTCATCTAGGTCATGATTTGTAAACAACAGCTTCTTATGCGCTCATTTCTCATTCATAGAGGAGTGATAAGAGCATTGTTATTTTGTTCTTAATGTGCTCTCAAGTCTCCGTATTTGATCTTGAATTTGTTGGCTGAAATGATCTCAAAGCAATAGGAAAAACTACTTATTGTTTGCTTGAACAGACAAGCTGAATGCACGAGAGTGGTTGAGTGATTTGCTTGCTGTTTCTTAGCCTCCATTCTTGTCAAACTTTAGGTGAAGTTGTTGGGGTTGATGTCGGTGGTGAGGTTTTCTTCACAATGTTCGGTTTTGGAAACCATATGATGGAATTACCATCATAGTATCCTTGTTGTTGAAGTATATGCACAGGCACCCATCTTTGATAAACATTGTAATTTGGTTGCCGATGTACTTGGTGTTGAGGCTTTCTTATTTGTGCAAGCTTAGGGGACTTTGTGATGCACTTGGGGACCCAAGCTTGGGTATTTCTTTGGTAGTACCCTTGTGCTTGTAGCAATGTTTTTGGTACCCACACTTGTTGCATTGGTCGAGTTCTTTGAGGAGCTCACATAGTGTCTTGTGGACAGTGTTGTGGAGTACTCTTCTTCTTCCTTGGCTTTCGAGCGCTTCGTTGAGAAAGAGTTTTTGACTGTCGAGGCACCTAAATTTTGATTGGCACCTTCATAGTAGCCTTGAGCTACAAGTAGCTGCTTCTCCACCCACATTTTGATACTATTACGATATCTTAATTGTGGTTATCGTGGTGGAGTTTTCCTTTGGGATGATGTGGAAGGTTTGGGGCCCTCCTTGACTTTGGTTGGTGCTGAGGCTGCAGATTTGAGACTCATTGGGCATTGTTCATGATGATGATGTTAGAGTCTCTTGTGGAGTGGCTGTCGTCGATGAGACGAGGCCTTTGAGCATGTGGTTGTCTCTTTTGATGAGGCTTGTTGATGAGGCTTGTTGATGAAGATGCATAGGAGCCAAGGACTTTCCTTTGAGTTCCCTGCTGTTAGAGTTAGATGGTTGGGCTCTGGGAACTTCTTCAGGAATAGCTACTGATTGCCAGGTTTTGGCATTTTGAACTTCATAGGTGAGGATGGGGTTGAAGGATTAGAGGCTTTATCGGAGTTGGTTGTTGACACAGATTGTAGGTCATTGTGTAGAGGGGCTTTTGTGGAAGAGGCTTGTATCCTTTTGCGTTCAGCATCATAAATATCCATTAAAGTTGGATCCTCTTCCTGGCAGTATGATATTGTCAACTTTTTGTCGTTGACCATCATGATGACTCTATTGCTAGCAAAGCACAATGGTGATTGGGCAGCAATAGTCCATTTATGCCCCAAGATTAAATCTACTTCCAACACATACTCAACCACCAAAAACTTGCAAACGAGGGGGTTAGTTTCAATATACATTGAATGTTCAAAGTACCCCATACATGGCATGTTCAAGTCTTGTGTAAAGTTAATCCTTTCAAGATGTGCCATGTGACTGTTGGTTGTCCTAACAAATCCCATAGCTCGAGGGTCATGAGATTGTGTTCTCGTGTGTTGGATTATGCCATGCTTGAGCTGTGGTGATTTTATTTGAAATTTCCAATCCAACCAAAATCCTAGGGATTTTTTCAGTAAGATATGTTGGAAGTTCCAGCTCCTACAAGGTTTCTTCCTCACAACTGGTGACCCTATATAAGACATTCAACCAAGCTAAGCATGCTCTCTTGAGCTTGCTTTTTGCGTTCCGCATATATCATGTGATCATTATTATCCATTTGGGGTGGTTGGGTGGGTTCTAGTTTCTTGATTGGTCTATGTGGTGCACTAAGCGAAGAGTAAGAACTTGTTTCATCCTCACTTAGTGATGTACTAGAACTTGTTTCATTATCTGACTTTCTTTGGTTTGTCAGTTTTCATTATGTTTACCCATGCGACGAGATCGAATTTTCCTTTAGGTTTTTGTATCCTGTGTCGCACATATGGGTGTTGTGGTTTGTGTTGTGGTCTTTGATGTGGATGCTTCTGCATCATGTATAGCTTTTGGCTCTATTGTGTTTATGTCCCTTTTTGGGTTTAAGTCTTCTACAGACTCTTTTTTCCTATTTTTTAATTCGACCTTGGTTTTGACAGCTTGTTGTCCTTTGTTTTTCTTGGTTTTAGAAGGTTTTGGTTTCTCTTTTGGGTTCTGTCTTAAAGCATGTTCTTCTACCCATGTTGAGGTATTGTCTTTTACGTTCTTTTTGACTGTTTGTTGTGCCTTGGCTTGTAAGCGTGTAAGCACATTCAAGGGTACCGTGGACAATTTCCCATTTTGTACACTTAAGATGTTAAGAGTTGTATTTTGTGAGAAAAGTTGCATTGAAGCAACTCATCTTGGGCAATCTTGGAACATGTGATCAATGCCACACTTTTCACACATTGGTCACTCGCAAGGTGTCAGCTATTAAGAGACTAAGGTTAACATTGTATCAGCCTCTAACTCCACAGAGAAATTGTTTTAAATCTCAATGTAACCACACCTATATTCCTAACCTTGTACGCCTAATGTTATAAAGGCAACCTATGTCCAATACCACCTTTTCCAATTTTTTTCATAGTTGGTATTGAGGGGGGGTATTAAGAGACTAAGGTTATGTAAAAGGGGAGGAGAAGGGTGTGTGTGTGAATGGACTTATGGTCCACTAGCTCACCTATTTAAAGGTGAAGCTAGAAGGCATTTTATGAAGCATGAAGCTTAGTTGTATTTTGAGCAACTTAATAAGCAAGATCTTTTCTTGTATTTTGGGTCTCTCTCTCTCCTCCACAACTTTGATCTAGCATGAGCACCACGAATTCCAACATGGTATCTAGAGCTAGCCAACTTGCAAGGTGTAGGATAGGTCAAAAAAGTGGTTTTTAGAGTGCAACTCATCTACCTCCAGCCACAGTGGAGGCCTTCTAGCAGCTTGAGGAGAGGATGAATCTTGGCGTGCTTTCAACTAGGAAGTTCAAAAGAGGACCTCCGGGCACTCAGATCCGTACACTCAATTTGGTATTTTTACCTATCTGAGCAGCGGCATTGCATCTGGTTCGAATCGGCGCCTGTTTTCTGCCGCGCTGATGTCGTACAGCCCATTTGCCATCTGTAGGCGATTCATGGCTAATGTGGGCTTAGGGCTTTTGAAGCCCATAGTCTCAAGGCTCTACAGCCGAGAGATGAGCCTTGAGAATTGTGAGGACAGGTGGTCCTACAATAAAATAATAGGTGAATCTCTTTTAAAAACAATATAAAGAGATCTCCTTGATTCTACAAGGAACCTTGTACGCCTAATGTTATAAAGGCAACCTATGTCCAATACCACCTATTCCAATTTTTTTCATAGTTGGTATTGAGGGGGGGTATTAAGAGACTAAGGTTATGTAAAAGGGGAGGAGAAGGGTGTGTGTGTGAACGGACTTATGGTCCACTAGCTCACCTATTTAAAGGTGAAGCTAAAAGGCATTTTATGGAGCATGAAGGTTAGTTGTATTTTGAGCAACTTAATAAGCAAGATCTTTTCTTGTATTTTGGGTCTCTCTCTCTCCTCCACATCTTTGATCTAGCATGAGCACCACGAATTTCAACATCAGTGACTATGGGCATGGAAGTATTCCAAACTGTGTAGTCTGCCACCTTGTGAGGTCCACGATAATAGAAACACTGAAGTGTCCGATTAACTACTTCTTAAGCAGTTTCTACCCTTTGGACTGTTTTTGTTTGGTGCACGGGAGGTGTAGGTTTTGAGTCCCTTGTGGATGAAGCGGGACACTTTTTAGTATCATGGTCAAAGGTTTTACAATATACGCAATATACAAGGACAAGTGTCTTATATGCACAATGAGGATTGGGATGGTCGTAGGTGATTGGGATGGTCATAGGTGATTGCATTCAACACAAGGCATTTCGCTCGTCACTTTTATAGGCATTAAGGATGTTCAGTTTTGAAGGTTTACATCCTCTCTTACAAATATTGGCTGTAAGGTTTTAAACGAGGCTGCATAAAATTCTGGGAATGTCAATTCTGAGATCGATCTTTCTTTTGCCATTGCTTCACCCGGTTTAGATGAGGAACATCTCGTAGCATGTCTAAGGTGTAGGCATCCAGGAAAGGGTTGGTACTTATAGGACTTGCAGGAATGTTAGGCAAGGGGCCAAAGCCCGATGGGATCGAAGTTACAGGGGATGTAAAACCCGATGATGACACACTTGTTATAGGCATGGCCAATAGCATTGGGAGGTGAATTTGTGACATATATCTCAATGGCTCGAAGATATCAGCCATTGGGTTTAGTCCTTGTGTAATCCATGGCAATCCCTCTATTGTGGCCATGTCAGAGTGCCTAAATGCTCCTTAATGAGCAATCACAGTTTTGTTTTCTTTTTATACTTTCCCACATCCCGTTACAACCTCAAGAGGCTTGGCGTACTCTTCGTTGGATCAAACGGGTGTCCGTTTATCCTAATTAGCTTAGGCGCTATACGCACGTGAACAACCTGAGATATTTTTCTGGCAAAAGCATGTGCTAGGAACTTCCTAGATGGAAGAGGAGGTCCTAAAACCTATTCTCCATCATTGTCTTAAGACGGAAAAAAATTTAAGAATTCTTTTCCTATTTCACAGCACATTTTTTAGGGTGTTCCAAAAGGAATTTTGAAAAACTCTGTACGAGGGAGTTATAGTATTTTTGGAGTACTACAACTTTGTTTCCTTGAGTCATCTGTGATTTTGTTGTTTAGACCCTCAAAAAGTAGCCCAAATATGGCTCGTCGTCGTTTTTGCCCTGTTTTTTACGCTTTTTCGTGGTTTTGGGCCATTTTTTACCTCGATTTTTGGGTTAAATTTTGAGGCTGCTGGTCGGAGGCCAAAATGATTGATTTTGACTTCGGACGACTAGGTCCAAAGTCCAAGAGCTCGATGTCAGCTTTCCGATGAGCCCTAGAGCGCCTTCATCGGATATACGGTTTAGGAGATACGGGCTCCAAACAGGAGTGTTTTCTAGAGAACTAGTGTTTCAACCCGTGAACTCTGCACGCGGAAATTAAATTTCGAGTTTCTTTGATTATTATTTTTTTCCCGGCGGCGTGAACTGTTGTCTCACGCCGTCACGCATGAATCGAACTTCACGTGGAAATTAAATTTTGATTTTTTTTATTTTTGCCTACGTGAACTAGTGTTTCACGCCGTGAAATGGTTTTCACGCGTGAACCAGACTTCACAGAAATTAAATTTTGATTTTTTTCCCATGTCGTGAACTGCTGTTTCACGCCATCACACGTGAACCGGACTTCACGTGAAAATTAAATTTTGATTTTTTTTCCCGTATGAACTGTTGTTTCACGCCGTCACGTGTGAATCGGACTTCACGTGGAAATTAAATTTCAATTTTTTTATTTTTTTTGCCCACGTGAACTAGTGTTTCACGTGGTGAAACAGTTTTCGGGCGTGAACCAGACTTCACACGGAAATTAAATTTCGATTTTTTCTTTCCCCGCGTGAACTCCGGACTTCACGTGGAAATTAAATTTTGATTTTGTTTTCGTATGAACTGCTGTTTCACGCCGTCACGCGTGAACCAGACTTCACGTGGAAATTAAATTTTAATTTTTTTCCTTATTTTTCTTTTTTTAAGTCTAGTAAAAAATATGAATTTTCCTTTTTGGGGAGAATATTTTTTGAATTTAAAATGAAAGGGATATGGGTATTTTTCCAAAAAAGGCACAAAAAAGGTAAGTGGAACCAAAAAAGGTCCAAAAAAGGTAAGTGGAATCAAAAAAGTCAACCTTTTCATGACACACCTTACATCCTTCATAAATGACCCCCAAAATGGACAAATTGACAACTCATGAGCATCTTCTCATTGAATTCATTAGTCTTAATGAGTTGTGTAAAAAAGTATTTAAGGATTAATCCAAGATTAATCTTTTCACTAATCTTTCTCTTTTACACTAATCAAAGACTCTAATTAACCACTAATCCCTAACTAATTCACACAATTGAGCACACCAATGGATAGAGCAAGGAAAAGCTAATCTTTGTGCATCAACAATTGTGTAAATTAATCTAAATTAGGAGATTAATTAGACTCTTAATTATAGTCTCCTCTTTAAGGCAAAATTTAGCAAAAGAGAGTCAAATTTCTTCAATTGATCAAAAAATTGATGTGTTTAGGTGTTTTGAGTCATCTAGATACTCTTAAAACACTCAAAAACTCCAATTTTGACTACTCATATGATCAATTTAGACCCCAATTAGCACATTTTCTAAATTTTTAGCCTTTTGATCAAGATTAATCACCCTTAATGACAAAAACCAATCCATTAAGAGAAACTAGTCAAATTCAAGGATTTTTTTATGGTTTTAAGAAAAAAATTTAAAGATTAAGCTACTCCTAATGCTTGCTAACACTCTAAGCCAAACAATTTCAACAAAAAACTCATAAGATCTTAGATCTATGTTTAAACTAAAGAGAGCTAACATTCACTAAGAAATGCATTCTCTTGCATTGTTTGATACAATGGATGCAAACTAATCCTAATACAAACTATGTGCAAGCCCTAAGATCATGAAAAACCATAAAAACAACAACAAAATCAATAAATTAATCTAAAAATTAGGCAAAAAGCATTCTTTTCAAAAAAAGAAAAGAGAGCTATTCTACACCAAATCTCACACAAATCACCATCAAATCCACATCTTTTTCATGGAAAACCACTAATCAAGATAATGGGCAATGGGTTATGCATAGATTAGAGACAAAACGATGGAAAAAGCCAAGCGATGGCTCCCCCGGCGCAACGGCGCCAAAAATGTTATGGCTCACCCTAACCCTCCTTGAAACACATCCAAAAAGAGATTACCTGGTGAACTACAACTGTCATGAGAATCTTTCTAATGGCTAAGCTCATAACCCTTGAGGTCTCTAAGCTCCACAACTCCTTGAGAAGCAATTCCACTGCATCTCCTGCAAAGCGTTGTCACACCGCCCCATTGCACTACGGGTCCTCGTCCCTCCTCTCACCTCACTTCATTCACACACACTCACTAGCATGAATTAGGGAGAGAGATTAGCAAGAGCAAGATTCAATTGCACAATGGGAGAGTATGTTGTATTATGAGAGAAATTCAATTATATACATGACCATAAGTGTTCACTCACTTAAACTGTGGCCGACCGGGCACTTAAGGCTCACAAGAGACCTAATGCTATTATAATGACTACTCTCATAATGTATCCATGAAGTGCGTCACTTAGGACCTCATCCTATCTTGCTACCACATGCTCTTGAAGCAGGAATCACCATAAATACTCCGTCACACCATTACGGGCGCCTGTCCAAGCTGTAGCTTTGGACACTATTGCTTCATATCTTGAATGTATGACCCTTTGGTGTATCTACCGTGACTCCTTGATGTAAGATGATGGCGGTAGCTCTTGTTAATTGGATTAACAATACCTTTGACGAGGATGCTTCACCAGATTGAGGTGCCTCAATTTGGAGGAGGAGATATTTGGCCATTATGATAACGGCCTCAACAAACTGGTTGAGGACCTCATGTTTAGGATCCTCCTCCTTGCCTTGTACCATGCCTCCAATTGAGACATCCTCCACCTCTACCTCTTCATTAGAGTCTTGCTCACCACAAAGGTATATGAAGGTGGAAACCCAAGAGAGGAAATCAAGGCCAATCTTCCCCCTTTGAAGTTCAAGCATCTCCTCCTTGGTGATCTGCTTGTAGTGACCATCAAGGAGCACAATATCTTAGAATTTTTGCAACCTCCTGAGGGCAGTTGTGTCATTCTTGTTTATATATCATAGGAGATCGCATGGCACCCAATCACCGTCCTCCTATGGTAGCTTGACAGTCCAGGGCCTCATGTACTCCTCCATGTAGCCAAGAGTACCTCTGTACTCCTCTTCTTCCAAGAGGATGGTCGTTCCAAAGTCAATCTCGCGGGAGAAGATAAAGAAAAGTTTCTCTCTGTCAGGCCACTCGGTCCTCTTCAAGAACTCGAGAAACCTCTCGTATGCCATGTTTGGGTCCATGCTGGAAGGGAGTGACGAATGCTAGAAATGGAGTGATGAGTGCTGAAAGAGAGAGGAACTTCAAAACAAAGTGTTAGAAAATGAGAGAGGTCCTGTATTTATAGATTGCAAAATTAAACATTGGGTATTTCAAACTATAACATAAGTGACCAGTAAATAACCCCAAACTATAATATTGGGTATTTCAAACTATAACATAAGTGACCAGTAAATAACCCCAAATTTATATAAAGATATAAATTAAATCGACAAGACATAACACAAGTGGTCATTCACAAAGGAACCATAATTTTATAATAGGTTTGATACAAAACCATCTTAATTATATAAAAAAGACAAACAGTCCCTCAATGACTTACGACACTAATTCTGAAGTTGAAATTTGCATCCACAGTTACACCAGTCTTTGCAAACCTTTAAGCTCTTCTCCAAACGTCTTCCAATCTAAACAAGGAAACAAAAGTGTAATAAATAAAACAACATATTCAAAAAACACAAAGCAACACAAATTTATAAATATCAAAGCTCACCTTACATCAACCAATCTTAATGGTTGTTTCTTGGACATCTTGAAATCCCAGAATGAGCAAATGCTCCTGAACATCTCCTAAGCTCCATTCATTGCTTGCATTCACCACCTCAATTGAACCATCACGCGAAGAGTCACAAAATAAATCTATGGGTGTATCCACACCCTCACTTGATTGCAAGGGGAACCCCTCCCCATTCTTCTTCATCCATCGTTCACAGAAGAATCGAATGGATAAGCTGCTCTGATGAGTCTTCAAGTATCGAAAGGTCACACTTGAAGGCACCACTTTACACGAGTAGATTTCACCTTTGTGTAACCCCTCCATAATATTCCATCCAATACCTAAGACATTGTCAATTTGTTCAATTTGTAATTTCTTTGCAAATGAACATTGTTGGGGTGGGTTGTGGAGAAATCTTAGAAAACATAAATACAAATAGATGGATTGGGGAAAACCATCCAAGCCCCATAGACTTAGAGGTCTTAGAGAATTTTAAGGAGGAGTGTATGTCAGAATACATCTTGTTTTTTAAAGCATTAACACTCCACCTATCCGGAACTGGCCACTCTACACTATGTAAAGAGTCCACAAGGATCTTCTCAAGGCTACCATATTATGTAGACTGGAGAAGGCACTTTGTAAGAGTGTGTGTTAAAGAATATATTTTTGTTGAAGAGGGCTCTATAATTCTCACCTAGAAACATTAGCTCACCTATTATACTATGAAAAGCACTAAACACACCAGTGAGGCTTCTCAAAGGTTGTTCTTCAATATAGCTTGATGGAAAAATGTCTCCAACCCACATACCATAATTAGTAAAACAAAACAAGCCATTTCCAAATAAAATTACAACCACATACTTACAGTTGCAAGGGAGCCTATTCCTCTCCATGGAAGGAGGAAGATACATGTCTACAGCCATGTAGACATGTTGCATTATTGCCTTGATTTCTCCATTCTTATCCTTATTGAAATGAAGAATCCTTCCCTTCCAATGAACACCACGGTTAAGAACTCGATGTGGACTTGTGGCACTTGGTTAAATGCCAACTAGAATGCTACTTATATCAAGTCAGGAGTGGTTATCTGGTGGTTATAGTGGAGGGTGTTGAGATTCAAACTCGATGTAAGCTTGTGCCAAATGCACTATGTGCTGGCATGTTAGGTAGTAACATGTGTGAGACATAAATGACCGCGTCCAGCTGGTCATAGTGTGGACAGTAGCTAGGTTTAGTTGTGTGTCGACACAACACATGTAGTGTGTTGTAGCTTATGGATTATGGCTTTATGTATTGTGTGAGATGGGACATGGCTTCCCTCTATGGTTAGGGTTTGACTAATACATTAGGTTTTTCTCCTGTGTGTGTGTCTCCTCTCCCTCTACCTGTTTTTCATCTTGGTTATCAGAGCCTGGTGCTCTCTATTAGGGTTTATGAGTGAGTGAGAGAAGAGGAATAAGAAGCTGTGGAGCTTGCCATTGGAGCTATGGAGCTTGCCATTGGAGCTGTGAAGCTTGGAGCACATCGATTTTCACCAAACCTGAGAGCTTGGCCTATCAGGTAAGGAAAACTAAACATCCTTGAGTGGATTGTAGGTGCAAAAACACAACCAATATCAGATTTGAGTTGCCCAAAGCAAAGAAAAATTTCTGTTTTGCAAGCTCTCCATTGAAGCTTGATAGTGGTAAATGTATGAGTTGCAAATCTGGCAAAGATTCATGTATCTGGCAAATGGAAATGTGTTGGCAACTCATGTGCAAGCCCTAGAGTGAATTTGGAGCAAGTTTGATGCATTGAAGTGATTGGAAAAATACTGTTTTGAAAACCTCAAAAAAAACAAAGAATAGAGGTTCAATTTTGATGCAATTGGAGCCGGTATTTTGTAAAAATCAACAAACTTTGTATGCTCTCTGTGACCATTGTTTATGAGCTACAACTTATTGTTGTGTAGGTTGTCGGGGTAGATCCGGCTCTGGCTCCGCACCTGTAACAAGATTCCAAAATTCTTTTCCTTTCAGAAAGCTTTTTATCCTACTTCCATGCCTGGAAGTTCTTTCTATCCAACTTCTCACCCACAATCTGTACTGGGTTATCTGACATATTTGCTCAATGCAAATGCACCTTTTGTATACATCCAATTCTATAAATGAGCCTTCCTCAGCTCAACCACACTCTAATAAGTGTCCCAGATACTCCAAAGTCCTCAACCAACTTCACTGTTGATGTAGAAAATCACACTGATTGTATTCAAATTGACTGGCATATGCAGTCCAAAGTACCCTATTTTGGCACGTTTTCCAAGGCTTCAAATTACAATATAGTGGTTCAATCAAGTGTGGATAACTTGCATTGACACCCAAACAAGCTCAATGTTGCATATTAACACCAACCAAGGTGCATACATACCAGAAATATCAAATCCCCTTCTCTGTTTTGAGAAAAATCAGTAAAACCAGTAAAAACTAGAAAGAAAAGTGCTCTAATTTCTTCAATTCTTGTCCAAATTGAGGGACCATGCATTCATTAGCTTAGCAATGATGTCTATTAACTCCATGTAAAAGGAATTAGACCAATTATAAAAGTTGAGAGAGTAATTAGTCAATTAATGACCCTCTGTTTCATTAATCACTATTTACAGCCTTTTTAATCAGCTCATAATCAGCTCCAAAATGCATAATTGCTCCAACAAACCACATAGCAACCTTCTACTCTGTGTGTATCACAATATTGCTAAAATACTTTTTAAGTTCATCAACCACCCAAGCTTCAATTGGTCCTCAACTATGCAAGACTATGAAATTTCTGCCTTGTTTTAGGCCTTCAGGCTGCGTTGGATGCTGTTATGGAGATTTGGAGAGGTGGTTGTGGCTATTGAAGCTACATGAGGGTTCCCAACACTCCTAGGCATGCATTACTTGTCTATATGTATCTCGGATGCTATACTCATACATATACATGATGATGCTGAGAATCCCAAGGATGCATGGGATACTTTGGTAAAGCTGTTTGATACAGATACTAGTGCTCGTAAGTCTCAGTTGAGAGATTTGCATCACGAGGTCATGGTAATGGTCGTGGTTGGATGGCAAGATAGGTCACCACAACAGAGTTAGCCTTCATATGGTGCTAGAGGTGGTCGTGGATATACACCTCAGAGAGGCAAAGGTAATCCTCATGGAAGAGGACGTTGGCAAGGCCAACAAGTATCTATGCAAAATTTGGAATGCCATTACTGTGGGAAGTTTGGTCATATGGCACGTGACTGTTACCACAAACAAAATGATTTGAGAGGGGGTAGTGCACAACATGGTGGAAATTTTGCACATGGTGGAAATTATGTAAATGGTGGAAATTTTGCATCAAGCAGTCATGATGGGAGTGCAAATCACTTGTTTGCCATGAAACATGTCGTGGGATCTATGATGACACATGGTGACAGTGATGACACTGGACTCTGGAGCATCAAACCATATGACTTGTCATGGCGAATGGTTTGAACATATGAAGCCAATGGATGTGAAAGGCTATGTGGAGATAGGTGATGATTCCCAACATGCTATCACTCTCATGTTGAGAGTGTAACATTGGTGAGGCACAATGGTGAAACAAAGTCTATGTCAAATGTCTTGTATGTGCCTTCTATTACAAAGATTTTGGCCTCAGTTAGTCAAATGGTTGAACAAGGTTTACAGGTTTGTTTCAACGAGCATGGTTGCTTCGTTGAGGATTTCAAAAATGGATGTAGAGTCATTGCCAAAGGCAAGAAAGAAGGCAAGTTATTTAAACTGGATGCTAGGATTCCTGAGTTGAAATCAGCTATGTTCTCTTAAAGCTGAAGGCAAGAAAGAAGGCAAGTTATTTAAGCTGGATGCTAGGATTCCTGAGTTGAAATCGGCTATGTTCTCTAAAAACCGAAATGTGGTATAAGACATTGAAATGTGGCATAAAAGGATTGGACATGTGAACATACAAAGGTTAAAGAACATGCAGGCAAGAGGCATTGTTGGTGGGCTGCCTAGATTCAAGTATGATGGGAATATGCATGTCTGTGATGCTTGCCAGTTTGGAAAGCAAGCAAGGTTTCCATTTCCTAAAGAAGGCAACATAAGTAGTAGGCCACTTGAGATTGTTCATAGTGATGTATGGGGTCCTGCACAAAACCCATCCATTAAAGGCAGCTTGTATTATGTGACATATATTGATGATTTCAATAGAATGACTTGGATTTACTTTCTCAAAGAGAAGAGTGAAGTGTTGGGAAAGTTTATGGACTTCAAAGATTTTGCAGAGAAGCAATATGGCTCTTGGATAAAATGTTTGAGGACAGATGGAGGTGGTGAATACACCTCACATGCTTTTGAGAACTTCTAGGGAAAGAATGGCATAAGAAGGCAGCTAACTAGCAAGTATACACCTCAGCAAAATGATGTTGCTGCTGTCTGCTGAGAGAAAAAATAGAGTCATTAGTGATGTGGCTAGGGCAATGCTTAATGAAAAGAGCATGCCAGACTATTATTGGGCAGAAGCGTGTGCCACAGCGGTGTATGTACTTAAATAAGACACCCGCAGCTGCCATACATGGAAGTATGTGAGAGATGTGTCTTACAGGTTTTAGGCCAGACATAGAGTCATTAGTGATGTGGCTAGGGCAATGCTTAATGAAAAGAGCATGCCAGACTATTATTGGGCAGAAGCGTGTGCCACAACGGTGTATGTACTTAAATAAGACACCCGCAGCAGCTGCCATACATGGAATTATGTGAGAGATGTGTCTTACAGGTTTTAGGCCAGACATTGGACACCTCAAAGTGTTTGGTAGCATAGCTTATGTGCATGTGCCAAATGAGAGAAGGAAGAAGCTAGATCCTAAGGCAGAAAAGTGCACTTTTGTTGGGTATGCACAGGATCGCAAGGCAGGGCCATCCCAAATGCACTCTTTGAGTAAACAAGGATGTCATAAAAGAAGACTAGGACATAGTCATCTAGCTATTTTTTTTAAAAACTGACATCAAAGGTTAAAAATAGTAGGGACATTTGTCAACCCAAATAGCATGATGGTAAACTTATAGTGACCATATCAAGCGTTGAAAGCGGTCTTGGGGGATGTCCTTCTCTTTGATTTGAATATAATAGTATTTGGATTTGAGGTCAATCTTTGTGAAGATCTTAGCCCCATTGAGCCTATCCAAAAGCTCATTAATCCTAGGAATTGGGTGCTTACTCTTAATTGTTAACTGATGTAATCCTCTATAGTCAATGCACAACTGAAAAGTGCCATCCATTTTCTTATTGAATAGTATGGTGCTCCCCATGTCGACACACTAGGTCTAATATATCATTGGTCAACTAACATGTAAATTATGCACTGAGGTAAAGAGGGGGCAAGAAAAGGATGGTCTTATCAAGGTGCTACAGGCAACAATCAATGCCAACCAAGAGTTAGAAAAGGCTAGATGCCACTCACAAGTGCAAAAGGAGGACAACACAATTGTATAAAAACACATCATGTCATGTCCAAAATAACTTGTAAGCAAGAAGTGTCCATGGTGCTTGTTTTGCTACGTGTGAGTTCTTGCCATTGTGGCATCTCGTTCACAAGTACGAGGCCATGCTATTGCACATTTGTAGAAGCAACCCTGTTGGGTCAATTGCATTGGACCAGTACATGCAAACATGTCACCTAGAATCGTCACTTTGTGAAGTGTGCCTAACTCCACAAAGGGTTTATCCTTGTCTCATTCTCTATGAAAGGGAAGAGTCCTCTTATGGTATTGAAACCCATAGCCAAACCAATATCTTGTGAGTTTTGGTAGCTCCAGCCCTAAAGACACAATAGGGGCATTGGATAGCTTTAAAACACCTAAAGATGATGAATATGATGATGACCACAACAATGATGACAATGGAGTTAGGGCCAAGCCTCAAGGCTAAGCAACCCCAAGAAGGAAGATCCAAATGCTAGCACCAATGGAGAAAGTGCCTCACAACCTCTGGTTGCGCTAGTGATCCTCAACCCTAGATAGATTCCAACCTAGGCCAACAATAGAATACCCCACAAAACCCATAGTCTCACCATGGACTACATCCAAGGGCAATGCTTGGCAAGCCCATATAAAACCCTCTACATCAAAAGAATCTCTCCTTTCAAACATCCTAGAACATGCATCCTTAGTGCATAACCACATCATTTTGTCAGTCCTTCATTTTTGTTCTAGCGTCTCCCCTCCACACGACAAACAACACATTGGTATTGACCTTAGCAGCTATGCCCTAGATTTCCCAAAAGAAGAATCCTTGTGAGAAGCCATGCAATACCAAACATCGAAAAAAATACTTGGTGAGAAGAATAAGGGTGTTTTAAGTGGTATGTATCCGAAGGAGATGTTGCGCCACTTATAGAGTCTTATTTTGTTTGGATGCAAGGATTGAATCCTTTGTGTGGTGTTTGGATTTCTATCGATAACTCATCATTTACATGGCATCTCTCACTTGGGGCTTTATCACCTCGGGTATATGAGATTCTTTTTTAGATCGCAGAGTTCCATTTCACCTTAATGAAAGGGGAAATCTTTGTGCAACGAAAGAACCTTTGTAAAACGAGCTAGTTATTTGCACGGAGTTGTATACCTATTTGGGATGTGGATGATGTCTGACGATACAATGGAGAATCCTATGACATTTATGACTCACATCTAAAACATGGAATTCAAAGCACGCATGATGTTGCATGATTCCCAAGATAGTAGTTTGCATGTTTAACATTCTTTGCCATTTCAATCTCCACACTTCCATCAAAATATATTGAAAAAGAACCTAAACTCTAGGATGTGTCACTTAAGTGTAGAGATGTGTTTCCATCCAAGTTATGAGATGGCTACCATGAATGTATCAATATACGTTTATATCATTCCATGTCGTTTTAGTACGTTGTTTATTCTTCAAAAGTTTGAACATATTTTAAAACGGAAAGCCCTTAGATATCAGTGAGTATGGGAAATGAGCCCCCACACTAGCCATGGAGTCTTCACTCAAGTTGGCACTTGAAGAATTTTTTATGGTTCACTTTACATGGCATAAAAATTGACTAGCAGCCATTAGTGGTTGTACAAATTCGGCATATTTATTTGCATGTCCTACTCAAAACTATACAATTTTGGGTGATTGTCATTGATAAAAGTTTTGATAAAATAGCTCCATTCATGAAAACCTCTTTAAAGTAGCTCTAGGGCTATAAATAGCCCCTAACTATATCCTTGGCATGCACGTTGTGCTACCTATCATCCCTAATCAAAATTATTAAGGCTTAAATCCCACATCAACAAAGTGCTTTGTGACTAAGATTGTTTAGGCCTTAAGACAAGACTAGGAAGTCAAACTCCTAGCAGCTTTTTGGGCATATCATATGGTGTGTAAATTTGCTATATCACTCCCATTGACATGCTTATACTCATGCTTTGTGCATCAAAAGAAGCAGGCTTCAATGAAAAGATGAGGAAGAGGTAGTTCGATGCAACTCTCAAAAAACGTACATTTGAGATAGGTGACCTTGTTATAATGCACAACACTAAGAAGGACAAGTAGAAGATTAAGCTAAGAATATTAGGGCAACTTCATATCACTACGTTTTCTAGAAGTGGTTGGTATGCTTAGAAACGCTGGATGGGATTCAGATGGAATGCTTTGTTAATGCTTCAATGAAAAGATGAGGAAAAGGTGGTTTGATGCAACTCTCAAAAAGTGTACCTTTGAGATAGGTGACCTTGTTATAATGTACAGCACGAAGAAGGACAAATAGAAGCTTAAGTTGAGAAGATTGCGGCCACTTCATATCACTAAGTTTTTTAGAAGTGGTTGGTATGCTTAGAAATGTTGAATGGGATTCAGAAAGCATGGCCTATCAATCCCAACTAAAGTGCACTCATGCCACTCCAGAAAACAAAGAAAGAATTGGAACATAGGTCATTGTGACTTGTGTACTAGACATAGGCGGCTTTGCACATTGTGATTTAGGGAATTGGTCTCTCTCACATGAGGAAATGATGTTGGCCCCGGTGTAATAGATTTTACTAGATAACGTGTGTATGAAAACAGAGTGCGAGCACTCGGTGTATAAAACGATTGTGAGTCCATCTCCTTTAGAGCTTCCAAGTGTCTTTGCACTATCCCATCTGTATAGAGCAAGAGCGGGATCAAACTACTTGCCAGTCTCCCCAGTCCTTCTGCAATTCCTTTACGTCACACCACCATCCATGTGGCCTACCCAATCATTTTCCCTGAAGAGAAAGAGGCCCTGAGAAAATACTATGACGACACATGGAAGCCTTGCTATACGACCCTAGTGGAGGCAATTTTGGTGGAAGCGGTGGTGTGACGTAGGTCCTGACCTTTGGCTCCATCTGAAAGGACAGGACATGTGGGCTAAGCTCAAGCCTCAATCTCTCGGTGGTTGTTGATGATGAAGAAGGCCCAAAGAAAGAATTAAAGCAGGTGCCTCTTGACACGGAACCGAAGGCGGTGCCTCCAAATTCAAACATCCCAATGTCCCTCTGGCCTGTCGGTCACCTTTTTCACTGGTTGCCAAAAGTAGCCTTGATCAACTTTTTAACTTGATCTCATGTGGCGCTATAGAGAGGGAGAGAGAGAGAGAAAGTATTATCATCCCAGGGGGGCCATGGGACCTTAAAGAAACAATACACCCCACCATGGTAGTGTTGGTGTGCCGTCCTCCCTTCTCTTGTTAGAGGGAAGGGGGGGAGGGATGGACATTACAAACTGATGTGAGAGGTGTTTAATATCCATGCTCTATGTTCTAAGATGTTTGCCAGATATATGCCTAAGGTTGAGTGCAAGATCTCCACTTTAGCTAAGAGGTCATTGGTGCACCCTTGAAGCAAATCTGCAAAACCTGCTCTTCTGCGTGCATATGCATGCCAAATCAGTGTCACATGTTCCTCTGTTTCAGGTTCATTCATATCACATAGAGTGCATACATAGCCTATGTTTCGCTTCAATGCCAAGTCATTTTCTTATCTCTATTTTTGGCATATGTGATCTGTATGAAACACATCTGTAGCTCCTTGTGTTTCAAAACTGATTGCATGTGAGTTCCTTGGGTATCTATAGTCTTGTACCTTGAACACCTCTAGATACATTGCTTTAGAGACATCCATGGAGTGCAGGATGCCCTTAACAAGTATATTTTTTAGTTATCCATGATCAAATCCTTATGCATTCAGGGATCATCAACAAAGAACATGCGCATAAATGGGACAATGAAGTTTGGCAAACTTGCAGTTTTTAATTTTTTTTGGTGGGGGGGGAGTGACACGTAAAGGGCCTCCATTTGCGACACGTAAAGGCTCTCAAAGGATGGGCAAGTGAGAGCAATAGTGCGGGCTTTATGCATACATATATATATAGAGTCTTCAAAGTAAGACGAGTAGAGACTTCAAAATTTTCCTCAATTTTCAGTGTCTCAGTTCAAATAAATGTGATTTTCTTTCTGCTGTGGGCTTGGTGTTACTTTCCCAATTTTTCTGGATAGTTGGAACTATTCGTCATTGTGAATTTCAATTTTGCTTAAATTCTACTGTTCCTGCTTTCATTGTGTTTTCCCGACTCCCTAATGCTAGGCCTTGCAGAACAGATTGTGCTTTATTTTGACACTTTTGTTGGGAGAGGTATCAAAAGGGAAGAAATGCTTTTTATAGTTTTTTATGGTCTTGATGGAGTGGGCAAGACTCGTTGTCTCTTGGAGACAATGAAGCAAGTTGAGAAGGCTATTAATCCGAACAGCACATTGGTCAAGCTTTACACTTGTAGAGCAGTGCAGGCTGTGTACATCACCTTTAATGGTTTAGCCACCGTTGAAACCAGTGCTCACTAAAAACCGCCGCCCATTAGTGTATTTTATCAAGGCAAAACTTTGGACCTAAAGGAAACAAAATTTGTGTGATCCTTTTTCAAAAATTTGTCTGATCCTTTTTCAAAAAGAAGAAAATTTTATCTTAAAACTTGATATTCAAGGTAGGATAAAAGTCTTTCATTTTTTATGTATAAGTATGTCCTTATTTTAAAGGACATGCAATTTATATAGTATATACTTTTTAAAAAATATATGATATATATAATATTAATAATACATGTGTTAGTAACTTAGGTTCCACACATTTAATAATCTCTACATATTTAAAAAATATATAATATATATAATATTAATAATACATGTGTCCCTTTTTAAATTTCTAATATTACCTTATTGCTTTCTAGAATCTGCGAGTCGTCCAACGACTCAAACCTTACCGCTTGAGTTTTAGGGCCAGGCCCCAGGCCTTCTCTTCAAAATCCACTGTTATGTGCACATTATATGTGCATATACTAGGAGGCTAACCCACATTAGGCTTGTGAGCATGGGAGCATGGGAACAAGCTCTAGTGGAGCATGGGTTAGGGCTAACCTTAAGGGTTGAGATTAAGGTTAGGCATCCAAGGGTCACACGTGGGAAATGGAGAGTCAAGAGTCACTTGAGGACCCTCCTATATAATAGAAACATGGGGCACACTCATCAAGGGATGTTATCTTGTGTAGAGGATTATATCTACTCTCGTACCATTTCATACTAGAGTTGAGTGCTGCTGGTGGATTGGAGTCATACCTCTTGGTGGTATGGGACATCAAGGTTAAGATATGAGGTACTTCATTGTAATTCATGTGTGCATCCCTTGGACTCGAGGGTGGTTGGGTGGATGAGTTTATGCTTGGTTTATGAATGTTTATGCATGATAATTATCTAGAGAGATCTTAGGGTTTTAACAGTGGTATCAGAGCAATCTCTAGTTAATTGTTGTTGTTTTTTCTTTCTTATTCCAATTTTTAACATTTTTTAAAGTAAATTTTAATATTTACTAAATAAAAATATTATTTTGTTAGTTTGTTTTGGTAATTACGCACATGGATCATCGATATGGCGGTTGGAACGCGTCTTTCTTCTATTCAATGGAATTTTTACCAAAATACCGCACATTTTATTGCAGATATTTTTGGTAGAGTGAAATCTCTGAATTTCTATAATTTTTGAATTTTTTCTAATTATTTAGAAATTTTTAAAGCATTTTTATGGTAAAAATATATTTTTTATGCATTTTGGCAGAGATGCTATCAAATTTCTGCTGAAATGCAGTGTGGGGCAGCCAATTGATGCATTGAGTTCTCTTCCATGTGCATGGGATTCTTTTCTCCTCTCAAAAATGAAATTTTCTTCAATTTTTCTTCTCTCGCGTGAACACCTCTTATGAGAAACATTTAGATTAGTGTTAATTATAATTATGTAATTATGATTAACTATTAATCAAATTTTTAATTAATCTCCACTCTATTAATAGAGAAGGAGGGGGTGGAGAAGTATGAAGGAGGAGTTTGATTGGAAAAAGAAGAGAGGAGCCCTTCTCCTCTCTCTCTCTCTCTCACTAATCGCAACTCAGGGGGGAGGGATGCACTGCAGGCCGTTGGGCGGAAAAAGCCCCCCAATATAAAAATGATTTTATAAGCGTTAAAATTAAAGCTTAGAAAAGCTTTAATTAAAGCTTTTAAATATTTTAAAAAAAGAGTTTTTTTATTAAAAGCTTGAAAAAAAGAGAAAAAGAGATTTGAAAATTTTTCTTCTTCTCTGAAAATTCTTTCTTAGAGCCCTTTGGCTTTTCATCTCCCGGGAAACCTATTGACCTTCCGAATTCCGGGGATCTTTTGACCTTTTAAATTTCGAAAACTTTTGACCTTTCACATTCTGATTTTTTTTGTCTTTTCATTTTCCCGAAACTGTTGGCTTTTTGTATTCTGGGAAGACCATTGGGATTCCGAAATTTTTGGATCGTTCGTATTCTAATGCGTTCAGGATAAATTAAAAATTTTAAAAAATTCTTGAAAATTAATGAAATATTAGACAAAGGTTATTTTAAATTTTTTGGAAACTCTGGGATTGGTGATTGGCATGTGGTGTGTCTATTCGAGTACCCGTGATCATTCAAATTCCTTTAAAAGTCTATTAGGAATACAAAACATTAGGAAATCCATTAAAATTGTAAATTTTTATTGGATTTGAGAATTGTCAGGTGGAATTGAAAATTTCATGAACGATGGGATTCTCAGGAGAAATTAGTAATATTTTAGAAATCATTTTTAGAAATCCTAGAAATTGGTATTTTTAAAATATCAATGGTATTTTGGCAAATCTAATTGCTAAATTTTCTTTGCAAAAATATAGGTTTGGAATGCCATAAGATAGGTTTGGTGGAATTCAAAATTAGTGTATTTTGAGGCCCTAGAAAATTAGGAAAATATCGTGGTAATTCTTTTTTCTCAAGAATGCTTATTTTCGAGGGTTATTTGGTGTTCTAGTACGTTTTTATGTACTCACACTAGATAAATGCGGGTTATTCGCATATTATTAATGCGAGCATGCCTTGTATTAATAATTTATCCGTTTGGATTGATTCTAGACTGTGTTTTCATGATTTTTTTGCCCATATCTAGCCACCAAATGCTAATTGAAGCATTTTTCTTATGTTCAGTTGATTCCAGTAAATTAATTTGCTAGAAGTTTTGGTTAAGAGGGGTCAAGAGAAGGGTAAAGAAAAGTATAATCCAGATTCATAGAGAACTCATTTATCCCATGGCTCATATTTACTTTTAGCTCAATGACAATGTCGATGACATGAGTGATCATCCCAACTCTGGAAGGGAAGATCTTAAGTTCCATGAAGAAGAAGAGGAGGCAGTAGCAAAGAGAGAATTTTTGGAGATTGACACAGCATCTCGAGGTTACAATAGCAAAGTGCCATGATGAGATGTTATCACTTAAGGTGCATATCTTAACTCTACAGAAAGCTCTTCTAGCCACCTCATCTACTCCTACCAAAGCAGTTGCACCAAAGGTGTATGGGGCAGGGAGAAGAAGGACAAGACACAAGAATGTTTGGATGCCGGGCTTAACAGGTGGACTACACACTTTGCTTTTCACCCTTTCATTGATGCGTAGAAACTGCAGATGGCACAGGGATTGTTCAAGAGGAAAGCTTTGACTTGGTGGAAGGATCTAAAAGTAGATTCTATTCCCACTACTTGGCAAGGATTTGAAGATGCATTCAAGAAGGAGTTTGTCCAACCTAAGGATGAACTCGAAGTTATTGCCAAGCTAGTTAAAAATAGCACGGCTAATCAGTCTTTTGATAACTATGTGCAAACGTTTAGACAGAATACAAAGTTAAAACGACTGAGGATTCTATTCAGGCTGCTCAAGTTTTTCACAAGACAATGGTTGGCGCCAATTCATCAAAACCAGTGTCAAGTGAAAAGAAATCCACATTCACTTATTCAAATAGTGGACAGAAAAGAAAATTGGTTTTCACACCAAAACCTAAAAATGGTGACAACGCCAAAAAACCAAAGTTTGTAAGGAAAATCTCACATGCTTTAAATGCAAAAAGAAAGGGAATTCAAAGAAAAGTTGTCCTCTGAATGGAGCTACAACAACTTTGGTGCTTGGACAAAAGGCAGCACTGAAGAAGTTCATTCCGAAGAAATATGTACACATTACAAAACTTCAAGGTAAATTCCTTACATTGTTGAGACTGATGCTAGTGATTTTACGGTAGGCGCAACTTTGTTCCAGGATAGGAAGCATGTGGCCTTCGAGAGTATGAAACTCAATGATGCACAGACTAGGTACGGAGAAAGAGTTGTATGCAATCATTTATGCTTTAAAGGCATGGAGACAGTATCTTTACGGGTCTCAGTTTATGGTCTTGACAGATCATCAGTCTCCTACAGTATATTTGTGATCAACGAGACTTAAAGGGTAGAAAAGCCAAATGGGCTAAGTTGATGCAGGACTTCGATTTCATGATTAAATACAGGAAAGGTAGCTTGAATCGCATTGCTGGTGTGTTGAGTCAAATTGGTGAAGTTAATGAACTTTGCTTCACTGAGATTACTTCTAACTTGTACGATTCACTCAGGGAAAAATGCAGTATAGATATTTTCTTTGGAAAATATTGAAATTTGGCAAAATCAGGGTCCAACTCTGAAGTAGATCAAAACCTAGTGAAAGGAAAAGCCAACCAATTTTTTATTCGGAATCGTCTTTTATTTTGAAATGATAAAGTTTGCATGCGGAATGTGTCGGAAATTAAGTTAAGGATCCTATTTGAGTGCCATGACGCACCATTGGCAGGGCAACCTGGCATATAACGTACCTTGGCTTTAGTTAGAAGGACATTTTATTGGCCAAAAATGAAAGATTTTATTGAGAGTTATGTGGTCCGACGTCAACAATGTCAGATAAACAAGACTAAACGCCTTAAATATGATGGGTTACATTATGTCTAGAAAGTGGAAAAGTATTTCCATGGATTTCATTACGAGACTTCCACGTACCAGCAAGGGTCATGAGGCCATTTGGGTAGTCGTTAATAGATTGACAAAGATGGCTAGGTTTTTACTCACAGAGACAACAATTAAAGCTTCGAAATTGGCTTACCAATTTGTCGAGCTGTTTAGACTATATGGTCTACCTTTTGATATTGTGAGCGATTGGGTCTCTAAATTCACGGGCTAATTTTTGGCAGAAAATTTTAAAGAAATTGAAAACAACTTTGAGTATGAGTTCCTTTGATCATCCGCAGTCTAATGGGCAAACAGAGCGTGTGAATCAGATTGTAGAGGATATGCTTTGTGCATATGTCTCTAGAAAACCATCAAATTGGAAAAAGTATCTTCCAATGATGGAATTTGCCTATAACAGTTCTAAACATATACGGCTACTGGTTTTAGTCCATTCATGCTTATGTATGGGTATCAACCCAAGGCACCTATTGATGTCAGTCTTAAGGACATTGAGCTTGATGCATCGAGGGATTTCCTGCGTGATCTACAGGAAATGCTCACCGAAGCTTAGGATTCTATCAGGAGTGGTCAAAATAGGGCACGGTTTTATGTTGATAGAAGATGCTCACCTTGGTCTTTTGAACCACGAGCATTGGTTTATTTAAAAGTTCCTAAAGACTCTCAGACTTTATAGGAAAATGCTCGAAATTATCTCCTAGATATTATGGTCCATTTTGAGTTATATGTCGGATTGGCACGGTTGCATATGAACTAAAATTGTCTCCACATGTTAGAGTTCATCCAGTCTGTCATGTTAGTAGATTGAAAGAGAAACTAGGAGGTGAGGATAACACAGTTACTCCTCAAGAACTCGTTGAAGTCAAAGATTTATCCTATGTTCTACATGAACCTAAAAAGGTACTTGAATTTAGGGAAAGGAAACTTCGTAGTCGACTAATCCCTAAGTTTAAAATGAAGTGGAAAGATAGGGAAATAGAGGACTCGACTTGGGAGTCGGTTGAGAATGTTCAGCACAGATTTTCTTCTTTTAAGAGTGCAATGTTTTGAGAGAGGGGAAGTATGTTCTGTGCACATTATATGTGCATATACTAGAAGGATAACCCACATTAGGCTTGTGAGTATGGGAGCATGGGAACAAGCTCTAGTGGAGCATGGGTTAGGGCTAACCTTAAGGGTTGAGGTTAGGGTCAGGCATCCAAGGGTCAAACATGGGAAATTGAAAGTTAATAGTCACTTGAGGACCCTCCTATATAATAGGGGCATGGGGCACACTCAAGGGATATTCCCTTGTGTAGAGAATTTTATCTACTCTCATGCCATTTCATACTAGAGCTGAGTGCTGCTAGATTGGAGTCATACCTCTTAGTGGTATGGGACATCAAGGTTAAGGCATGAGGTACTTCATTGTAATTCATGTGTGCATCCCTTGGGATCAGGGGTGGTTGGGCGGATGAGTTTTAACCTGGTTTATACATGTTTATGCATGATGATTATCTAGAGAGATCTTAGGGTTTTAGCATCCATTGAGTGCTCTTCTCTACAATGTGAGGAGTCCAAAGTCCCAGTGCTCTTCTCCTAGCGTGAGGAGTCCAAAGTCCCAGTGGTCTTCTCCCAGCGTGAGGAGTCCAAAGTCCCAGTGCTCGTCTCCCAGCGTGAGGAGTCTAGAGGCCTTCTCTTCAAAATCCATTGAGCGCTCTTCTTTGCAACGTGAGGATTCTAGAGTCCCATGGCAAACTTTGTCCAGTCAAGCATACTTAACATGCATGGATTTATAAAAAAGGACGCACCTCTTCCGTATCATCCAAGAAGCGAAGACGTGTGGTAGTTCTGGGGAGCTCTCAAGTGGTCCTTCTGATACAGGCACCCAAGCTGGAAGTTGTGAGGTGAATCTTTCGTCTGAAGATATTGAGGCGAATTGTCGGGAGAAATCTAGGAAGGATTGGAATTCAGCATGGGTAGGCATCTACGATTGGGCTTTTTTCGATGACAAGGTAGGCCGTATTTTTTACATTTTTTGTAGAGAAGTTCCCGAGCGTAGAAATCCTTTCGGTAAGGAAGGTTCAATAAATATTCAAGTTAGAGCTTTGTTTAATTATGTTGGGACCAAAACGCATCAGTTTGCTGCATATAAGTGTGATCCTAATAAAGTTTTGGTTTCTAATACTTTGGAAAGGAGTACTAAAGATAAACTTAAAGTAGCATCGCTTAGTTTGTTTTTTGATGCATGTCACGTGGCAAAGGAAGATCTCTCGTTTTGTAAGTTTTCCAAAGTGTTGAAATTGTTAATTTTTAATGGTTCTCTTCCCTTCCATGTGACATTTATCACAATGGTAAACCTTGTGCAATGTTTGTGCATTATATTAGTGAGTCCTTACTAAGGTCAAAGCTAGAAAAGTAAAAAAAGTCTCCATTTTTTAGCTTGATGCTAGACAAATCGACTGACATAGGTATAAATCAAAATTTGATTGTTTATGCACCATACCTAGAAAATTATGAGCCTGTGACAATGTTCTTGGGACTTTTGGAGTTACAAAGTAGCACATCATCTTGCTTGTATGACTCTTGCATAGATTTCATGGTGCAATATGGCTTGGATTTAAATAAGCATATATGTTTTGGGTCTAATGGTGCATCATCAATGGTTGGGCATCATAATGGGTTAGCGACCCGCTTGAAAAGAGCTAATCCATTCATGACAAGAATCCATTGTATTGCACATAGGACTAGTTTATGTTTGGCTGATGCTGTAAAGGATTCTAGTATTTCACAAGAAATTGATGCTTGCTTGAATTCAACTGCTGCACTCTTTTCTAAAAGTTATGTCAAGAAAAAATCTCTAGAAAGTCTACAAGATGAGTTTAATTGTGCTATTTTGCACATGAGTCACATCCACAAGGTAAGGTGGTTGAGTAGACAAATGGCTGTAGAAAATTGTGTGTCATATGAGGCACTCTTTGAGTTTACGAGAACTGAAAATATTACTCTATTTACGCTCTCAAGCTTTGAGTTCATGTACAATGTTCATTTTTTGGCTGATGTTCTAGATAGACTTGCAATTCTTAGCAAAGTATTTCAGCACACCTTTGTAGATGTGACCTCTGTTGTTGGAATCATTGAGACTGAGATACATGCACTAGGGTCATATTTATTGGTGGATCCTGTAATTGATGTGAATGCATGTACTGAAGATCAACATGAGTTTCCCATTATTCCAGAGTACGGGCCTCCTGATGGCCAACTTCATGCTCTACGACCTTCCATTCGAGACTCTATGTATAGGAGCGTTCATATCCATAGGAAGCAGGATGGGTCTGATTTTCTTAATTGTATGTCATTTCATAGATCTTTTGTCAAATCAGTAATAGCTAACTTGAAAGATCGTTTTTCCGATAATAGCATCTTATCTTACTTTAAGGCATCAATTGGCACCTTGTAGTTTTCCTCCTAGTTAAGAGGCCTTTCGACAATTTGGGAATCGTGAAATTGACATGCTTGCATCATTTTATGGGGTTAGAAAAAAAAATTGGGTAGGAGAGGAATTGGATTTTATAGTTAGATTTTGAGACAAAAAAGGAGTATCAAACCTTTAAGTTTCAAGCTCGCGAAGGAGTGGAAAGAATGGAGCCTTAGAGATACTTGGGTTGCTATTGGGAGCCATGCTTCATCGACTCCTTTCATGCATAACAAGGATCTCATCCAAGATCTAAGTTCTATCACTGTAAATACTCATGTTTTGTATTATACTTGAGATCAAGTCTAGTTCTCGTTGTCTTTTTTTGTGTCTTTGCAAGATAAGTTTGATTAGCATTGATCTCATGTGCTTAGTATTATTATGGGGCACACTTGGCATAAAGAGTTCATAACTAAAGTCCTCTAGTCCATTTGCATAGGGAGCTACTAAGTCTAGCATAGGGAGCTACTCCCTATGCACCGTTTACAAACATTGCTCCAATGTTGTAGTACAGCTTGTTGTGAGAGAGGTTTTAGTATACAGAATCTCATAAAGACCAAGCTTCGAAATGTACTCAATACCAAAGTTGTAGATTCTTTGATGAGAATATCTATTAAGGGTCCAAATTCGTTCGAGGATTTTGATTTTGAAGATGCAATAGATTTGTGGAAACGTGGAGCAAAAACAAGCAGACATCTTTATGGTGAAAGTGTTAGGTGGGCTTCACTATATGCATAATACTCAATTATTTTTCTATGTTATTTTATGCAACGTTTTGATTGTTTATTCTTTCTTTGTAGGTCTTCGATTGGGTGAACAAATCTTGGAGGCTTTTTATCCCTTCACTCTACTTTTGTCCCTTGTTTGGCAGTAGATTTGTACATTTATTTTTTACGTGTGTGTGTGTGTGTGCATGCGCATGAATGTGTTTGTGTTTGTGTTTGTGTATTTGTGTGAATGTGTGTATGTGGGTGTGAGCAAGCATTAATGTGTATATGTGTGAGTGAGTGATTTTAATGAATTTGTTTTTTTGTGAGCATTGGTTTTGAATGTGTGTGTGTGCGTGTGTGTGTGGGATTTTGACATGTGTGTGTAGTACATTTAATTAGTTATTTCACTTAATCGTGGCCAATGATGATAATGTCCTTTACCCCTTCTCTAATGAGAGTTAGGATTGGGCAAGTTCTTCTAATATATCAAGCTCTATGATTTTGACTCCTATCTCTTGTTGTTCTCTCTCTCTCTCTCTCTCTCTCTCTCTCTCTCTCGTAATATATTAAGCTCCATGCTTTTGACTCCTCTCTCTCTCTCTCTCTCTCTCTCTCTCTCATATCTTTTTGTCATTTTTCTAGTCTCTCTTGGATTTTTCAGTCCATTTGCATATTTTGTATTTTCTAGATGTGGTGGGTATGGTGTTAATACTCTCCTTTTTTTCTTACTTTGAAGCTTGTAAATAAGAACCCCCTACCATGTCTGAGGCCAAAATAAACTAATAATCTTCATTGTTTGCAAGGTTCATTGATGTTTTCTATAGTCCAGACTTCAATTTGGTTGCCTATATTTTGTAGTATTATGTGTCAACATGCATTGGACTCTTGGAGGTATTCTCAATGGCTACAAAATGGGAAAGCGGGAGGAAATTTGAGTTGGTCTCAACTGTGAGTGGTTATTTTATGCAAATAGCTTTGTTTGGCAACATACTCAAAGAGGATTAGTTTTAGAGTTGTGTTTTTAAATGGTTTTTGGTTAGCTAAGAGATTCTCTTTTAAAAACCAAAATGATTGTTGTTTTGGCTTTGAAAAATCGGAGTACTTGACATGGAGCCATTTGAAAACCGGCCTATAATAGAAATCCCGGCTTGGATTAGAAGTAGGGGGTTTTCTCACTTAATTAAAAAATTATTTTTCGTGAGCATTGACTGAAACCCTTTTTTTTTATGCATAAAAATCCATTTTGATGAAAGTAACACTTTCATAATAAAGAATTTTATTCTTTTATACATAAAAACGCAGCTTTTAATACGATTATAAATATGATTCTTTATGCTGCTTGCAGGTATTGGTGATAGGAAACCCCACTTTTTCCATCCAACATTTAAGGAGATAATTCAAAGTAAAGGGCCTTTGTGTGCTGGCCAACTTTTTATGAAAGCTTGCATATTCTCAGAGATAATGTCCAGTCAACCGTGGGGTGACTTACCCTCGGACTTACGAGATGCGATAATAACAGAAAGTATGTTATCGTCTCTGGACGTAGGTAGGTGATCACATTGTAGAAATTGACGAGGCTACAGCCATGCTTGGCTGCAGAAGACAAGACAGGGAGGGGGAGAGGGAGAAGGAGAAGGAGAGAGACGCGCTCGTTGCAAATAAAATGAACCGTTCTCATTATTTCGATTGACGTTGACGGTTGGTTACATTTATACAGTTGGGTTTATAGGCTACATTTATACAGTTGGGTTTATACCCTTTCGTGTGTCCTTTCACAATGGGCGTTCACACTCAGTTGGGTTTATACTCTTTAGTGTGTCCTTTCTCAATGGGCGTTCACACTCAGTTGGGTTTATACACTTTCGTGTGTCCTTTCTCTGGCGGATACGAGCATTAATTCCAACAGACATTACCGGCTAATCAGACTCTGGCTCTTTGTGTGCTGGTGGATGAGTCTCAGATTCTTGCCCAATTGGTCTTGAGTCAAGGTGATGGTCTAGAATTCGTGAGGGGCATGTTTTCCTGGATAGTCGTGGTCATGACCTCTTTACAAGGGCCGTGTTTGGGCAAGCAATGCAACTTACAAGGGCCATGTTTGGGTTTCATATTCTTGTTCGGTGTGTGAAGTCAACACAGGAGCATTCAGTTTAATATGCTTGTTTGGTGTGAGAAGTCTATCCACATGAGCATTTAGTTTCGTCAATCGTCTATTAGTTTGTTGTCCTCAATTGTTGAATCTCTTAAGTGAATCTCTTAAGTGAAAGCAATATGCTAGGTTCACTTCAGAGATATCCAAACCAGAGGTAAGATACGTGTTGCTTCATCATGAGAGAGAACGATGGTAAGTGCAAAGCACGTGCTCCTGAAAGAAGGCGGTCTTGAAAATCCCTTTCTATCGAAGATCTAATCCGAGTCTCTCAAGCGCCATAAGCAAAACTATGCCAACACACTCTAGTCAATGTTTATTTTCTAGAGGTCGTAGTAGTCATGGCCGATGAGCATCGACTAACCATGGACACGACAAAAGCAGCATTAGCACATGGAGTAGGAGGCCTTGAAGCTAAGTCGATACTATTCTTTGTATTAGCACACCAAGAACCAAGAGATTGAATTTCAAATAGCAAGCTTGTTGAGTGAAACATATTCTTTGTAATCTTCACATAGTAGGAAGCCATGAGTGTTTGATGGTTAGAATCTATTGAGAGCTCGTGTTAGCACACCAAGAGATTACGTTTCGAATAGAAAGCTTGTTGAATGAGACATATTGACATGGCTCAGGATACATTTCAAACTCCCCAGCTTGTCATTTTTGTACAGGGTTGTCCTTGCATCCTGAAGTGATTGATACCATCTTTCCAACAGAAGTGGACACAGATCTACCACCAGTACAAGGGTAAGCTTATCAACTCCACAATAAGATCAACAAGCCAGGGCACCTTTCTCCCACTGGGTTTTTCCCCTCGGCTATATATGGTGATTGGCACCAATAACAAATTTTATTCTTTTCTTTTCTTTTCTTGTTTGTTAATAAACATTTTGCAGAGATCTCAGCTGAACAAGAGCATACTAACATGCCCCAATAGTTCCACCTACCGTGCACACAAATTAGAAAGGGGGGAGACATGCAATGCCTACAAAGAGCAAAGAGAAGCAATCTGCACAACATCAGCAATGCATCAATGCAAACGCACAACATCAACGAGCACTACAACAGGTGTATTCAAATCATAATCTTTTGTTCTTTATGTTCTTTTAACTTTTGGATATATTGTTTGCATGTTCACACACAGTTGGCTGGTTTAAGTTTTAAATTAGTTGTTAAAATATGGTGAGTGATTTCTAGATTCTTAGAGGACTTAGTAGAAGGTATTTCTATTTGAAGACGGTGCGAGGATTGCCAAAGAGAAGGCAAAGGAAGCTGGGATGTCAGTTAATGATGCTTCTAAACTCCTCCAGAGACTGCTTCTTTTGTTGAGGATAGGGATTACTGTTTTTATACATGCAGCTATGATGCCTCATGGTCTTCACAGGCACTCAGTTTGACAGAGCATGCATGTTTCTCTGCAGCAGCCCACCTCCTCGTGTTCTCTTGAGACCTGTAAGTGCCCGAGAAATTCCTTCTTCGCCAGCTCTACCTGCTCACGAGCTCTCTTCCTTCAGGACGGCTGCACCAACAAAGCCCTGGCTACCTTCTCTGTATGCCTGCAGGAGCAGCTACCCGCTATCTCCACCAGACTCTCCTCTGTCTGCACAAGCGCCCTTCACACCAGGCGTTTTTCTCCTCTACCAAGTGGCCAACCTTTGTCGTTGGTTCCCCTCAGCACCTGGACGCTCACCAGAGCAACCTTCGTATCTCCTCTTCCTCTTGCGCTACCCGCCACCTTGTTTCTTTACGACTGCAGTTGCGCTTAGCCACACACAAACAAAACAAGGCGGTCTTTACACTTTTGTCTCCAGCAGCGCCAACCTTCTCTGTCGCCAGCACCCGTCGTAGCCAGCCCGTCGCCAAGTCGAACAGTAGCAACCACACCCTTTGGCGCCTTCTGCGCTAACCTTCTCCTTTCGCCAGCAGCTCCTGTCTCTTTCCCACAGGCAGCGCCCCACCAGCCTCTGCCTTCTCCAAGACGGCTCCCAGCCACTCTGGCTCTCTCTCCAGGCCTTCGTCTGCACACATGCCTCTGCAAGGGCAACTCTCTTTCTCTACTCGGCGACCCCCGGCTCCTTTGTTCGAAGCGGCCACTTCATCTTCTTTCATGCCCTCGCCACCTTCTCGAACATCTGCTAGCGGCCAACCAAGCCTTCCATGTGGCTATTAACATTATTGGCCACATGTATTATATATATATATATATATATATATATATATATATATTTTCTATTTCAAAGCTTCAATCAGATGGCCACACTCTCCTCTCTTTATTTTGTGCTTCAGGTTTGCGTGCGCGCCCATGACCTTCCAAAACCAGTGCTACCCACAGCCATCATCATCAGCATCATCTTACCAAACCCGACAATTTCCCAGTCGGTGCCCTGCTTTTAATAACCATCTGCACACCGCAATGTTGCCATAAATCTTCCATATCTCAAGCATCTGCTCCGGAAAAAAAACACGTGCATATGCCAGCTCACTGCAAACCACTCGGCCTGTACATTTCCCAGGGCATTCAAGGCAAAGTTTTATTGCACACCACGCATCCCATATGTACACGGACTCAAAACACCTTTACAGAAAAACGCTTAACATACTTTGCCTAACCCCCAGCCTGCTGAATCATTCATGATCAGCAGTAAAAAGCATTTCAAGACCTAAATCCATATTCAAAAACTGCCCTTCATCTGAAATCATATCTTCAGACACTGCATCCTGTACAATCACCATCAAACGTGCATAATACTTCTTCAGCCTGTATCCATTTACTCTGGAAGCATGTAAAGTCCCATCTAAATCAACCAATTGATAGGTACCATTTGCAAATCCTTGCATCACCAAGAAAGGTCCTTCCCACTTAATTTGAAACTTCTTATGAAAGGAATTATCTAGCCTGCTATTATAACGTAATACCAAGTCATCCTTCATAATTCCTTTGCTTTTTATTTTCTTGTTGAACTTCTCCAACGTGCTTGCCTGCATATCTTCATAATGCTTCAAAGCATTATCCCTGTTTAGCTGTGCTTCTTGTAAATATAAAAGCCACTCTTTAAGGGCATCTTTAGGCTCTTCCAAAAGCTTTTCCAACATTTTAACAGCTGGTATCTCCACCTCAATAGGCAATAAGGCTTCCTTCCCATAAACAAGATGAAATGGAGTGAAACCCGTACCAGTCTTAATTGCTGTCCTGTATGCCCACAAGGCAGCAGGCAAATCCAGATCCCAATTCTTGCCTTGTTGCTATGTCACCTTAGATAAAATCTTGATCAATTCACCATTGAAACGCTCATTCAGGCCATTACACTGTGGATAGTAAGGTGTGGTAAAACTGCGACTGATTTCATCTTTGTACACAAATAGTCCATAAGCTCTGCTCTGAAACCTGGACCCTGATCAGAAAGCAATTCCAATGGCACACCAAATTTATAGCAAATATCCTGATATACAAAATTTGCCACCTCCTTAGTAGTAATTTGTTTCACTGCCTTTGCTTCCGCCCATCTAGAAAGGTAATCAACTGCAGTCAAGATGTAGCACTTCCCTCGGCTAGTAATAGGCAATGGTCCCACAGCATCAATTCCCCATTTTTCAAAAACATCATAAGAAAGAATTGTTTTCCTCATCTCAGGCCTTAATATCCGTCTACTGTGAGCTTGGCATTGTTTGCATGACCTGCACCAATGATTAACATCCTTATGTACACTTGGCCATACACAACCTTCCTGCAATACCTTATGCAAGGTAATCTTTGAGGCAAAATGTCCACCGCATGCTCCTTCATGGTTTTCCTTAAGAATTTTGTAGATTTCTTCCTTCCAAGGTACCCGTCGCATTATCAAATCAATTCCCTTCAAATACAAAGCATCACCAACCATCACATACCTTGCAGCTTTCCTGATGAAACCATATTGTTTTGATTTGTCAATACCATTAGGAATCATCCCTGTTAACAAAAACTCCTCAACAACCTGTAAATTCTCCCTGCCCCCACAATAAAATGATGCATGAGCTTTAAGAACAAAAACTTCACCAATCATTCCCTGGGCTGCCTCATGAGCCTCCTCATTATGGCCTCGATCCACATGCTTAAGACTCCAAGCTTCAAATTCCTTCAACAAACCTTTAATCTTGAAACACATCTCTTTGAGTAACATATTCTTTGACTTCCAAACTCCTAATACCTGTTTTACCACAAGCAATGCATCTCCTTGAATACGAATCCTGTGTACACCATGCTTCAAACATATTTGCAATCCAACTTCTAAAGTCAGATACTCCGCTTCATTGTTGCTATGTGCATCCACTTTAACACCTTTTTTAAAAACAAGGCAACCCTGTGGATCATAAAGCACCAAACCTCCTGAGGCTGCATCATGGCTTTTCCTGTAAGAACCATCAAAATATAATAAGTGTGCATTCACCAATTCAGCCGCATCCTCAACTGGCTTCTTGATGGTCTCCTCCTTTATAAGAAGAGGACTCTCCTTATATGTCAGTAGATCAGCTAAGGTAGCCCGGGTACTCTCTTCCACCAAGAATGAGAAAGTAAATTCCTGCAACTCAACCACCCACTTCATCATAGCTTTAGATAAATTTGTGCCATTTATCAACTGAGGCAAAAAAGTGTAGCTCGTCAAAAACACAAAGGGGCGAGGCAACAAGTAATGGCGGAACCGCCTACATGCATACATCACACTAACCATAACAAGTTCCACTTCTGATAACAACCTTTCTCTGGCAAGTTTTACTCTGCTAGCACAGTAGACTGGTTGCATATAATGTGATTCTTTCCCCTTTTGTAACAACATAGCTCCAATTGCATCTTCACCCACTGAAGGATTGACATAAAATACCTGTTTTCCCAGTTAGGCGCCTGCATTGTAGGAATAGCTCCCAACACCTCTTTCACTTTCTGAAAAGCTACCTCACACTCCTCCGTCCAAATGCAAAGGATCATGCTTTGCTGCTTGCTGCAAAGGATATAACAACTGTGAAGATAGAGAGATGAATCGAGCCAAATACTTCACCTTTTGCACAAAAGTAGCCAGTTGCCTTGTATTCTTTGGTGTAGGAAGAACAAGAAGAGACTTGACTTTATCAGGATCTGGATCAATACCATTCTCTGAAACAACATGGCCCAAGAGCTTCACCCTCGGTTGAGCCAAAAAACACTTTTTTGGATTTAATTGACCACCACACTCATCATAACGCTGAAAAACTGTAGCCAGCTTATCACAATGCTCTTGTCTGGAGCTGTATATACAAAAATCATCAATAAAATCCTTCACAAACTTGTTCAAAAAAGGAGATAATACCCAATTTGCCCTTCTCTGATAGTAGGCTGGCCCATTCATCAATCCAAAAGGAAGAACTTTGTAGCAGAAACACCCCCACGGTGTAATGAAAGTCGTCTTGCGCTGATCTTCTTCTGCAATCTTTAACTGGAAATAACCTGAAAACCCATCACAAACACTATACCTTTCATATCCAGCTACAGTATCCAAGATCTCATCCAAAAAAGGTAGGGGGTAAGAATCCTTCTTTGTAGCAGCATTCAAAGGCTTGAAATCCACACATATACGCCACCTGCCATCCTTCTTTAGACTCACCACCGTAGGACTTACCCACTCAGCTGTGTCCACTGGTGTAATGAAACCTGCACTCAACAGCTTATCAACTTCCTCTCTCAGGGCATGCATTTGTTCTCGTCCCATCCTGCGAAGCTTCTGCCTAACTATTTTTACACCTTTCAATTCAATCCTCAAGTCTGGCCCTTTAAATCCTCGAATCTCGTTATAAGAGGTGATAAACAATTCTGGAAAATGAGACAGCATATTAACATACCTAACTTTTTCTCCACTCGAGAGATCCGAACTCAGCATTCCTTCAATCAACTCCTGCTTCTTCTTCACTTCTATCTTTGGCTGCAGTAATTCCTCGATCACTGCATATGACCCCATAGTATCTTCTCCCTCATCAGCACCCACTTCTTGCACTGCTTTCTCTTCATTGCCTTGTTTCTCTGATATTAGGAAAGCCACATCTGCCTCTTCTCCACTAGAAGCAGTGGTCGATGAATCCATCTCTGATTCAGAAGTACTGGTGGTAGTTTCCTCTTCACTCAAATCCTGTGGCCTCTCCCACACATCATTCAAAGATCTCCTACTATGCATCTCAAAAGATTTTTTATTACCCTGCATATTATGCAAAGAAATGGTCCCATACCTCCAGTCTTGTACTACACCCACCACTCGCAACCAGGGTCGTCCAAGAATAATTGGAAAAGCACCAAGACCCGCAGGCATCACATGAAAATCTACAGTAGCTTTGACATTAAAAGCTTCAATTTCCAATTCCTTTATCATACCAAAACATTTTACCTTTTGATGATTAGCCATCCTGATTCGAAAACCAGAAACCCCAGACACCCTCAAGCCTGACTGCTCCACACATGATTGGGTAATCACACAGATTTGAGCTCCTCCATCTATATAGGCCTGACCAAGGTTCCTACCTTTACTCCACACCTCCACTATAGGGCAAATATCTGGAAGCTCTTCTAAAGATAATACTTTGACTGACCTCTTCTCTGACTCCTTTTCCATTGGATTCACAAGTCCCTTCCATTGCCTTCTTAATTTTGGCACCATCTCCACCAACTGCCCAAAGGTGATGTTGGCCTTCTTGTTCACCAAATCAGATTTCAAGTCATAGCTGGTTTGCCCATCAGTGGGAAGTCTGACACCTGGAACCTTCTACGAGGCTTCCGTTTCCTTTTAGCTTTAACATCTTCTCCTTCTTGCTGCTTCCCCTTCTTACGGCTGGGTCCAGCCACCCCTTTTCCTTCTCTTTCATCCGTTGTGCACTTGCCAATAGGCATCACATCCCCTTATTCTCTCACCTGAACATTCTCCAGAGTAACAACATTCATGACCTTTGCCTTCCCCTTCTCCTCAGCTGTGATTCCACTGGGGCCTGCTTGATCCCTGATATCAATACCATAATCATTTGACCTGTCAGGTAACTGTGAAGGTAGTGGGTACATATCACCAGCCATTCGCTGACGCTTATCATAATCTGTACTCAGATGACCAAGCTCACCATAGTTCCAGCATGTAGGGATGAAACGATGGCCCCTACCACGACCACGTCCATATCTTGCTTGTCCATCTTCCCCTTCATGATTATTGCCTCTGCCTCTACCACGTCCACCACCTGTACTTCCCATTAAATTTAAGCTCAAATTCTTCATAAGATCAACCATCTGTTTCATATCCTATTGCAATCCTTCATCAGAACCTGCAGGAACCATAGGTACTCCTTGACTAGCTTGTGGCACCATCTGCATAGTCTGAGCTTCAGTGGGCTTCATCCTCTCCATCACTGCATTCATGGGTGTAGCCTCCACTCTACGAATCTCCGGCTGTGCTACAACTGGAATCATCCCCAGCTGATTCATCCGTTGCAACTTCCAATCTTTTGATTTAGCAATTTCCACCGCATCCTCATAAGACCTGGGCTTCTTCAATTCCACTTTCCAGCGAATACTCCTCTTAAGCTCGGCTACAAACTTGTTTTTCTTCATCATATCAGGAGGTACCTGATCTTCCCCTAAAGCCCTGCATAAAGTCTCCCACAACAAAGAAAATTTCTTGATATAATCATCAATTGATTCCAACTCACCTTGTGTCAGAGCTTGCACCTCATGCCAAACCTTGTCGGGGTCTTCTACCTTCTTGAACCTGTTGCTAAGTGCTGTCTTTAATCCATTCTTAGTCATATCAATATGTGGAACAGCAACCCTCAATGACTCCTCATAAGCTCTGTACCAGGTCCTTGCATCCCCTTTCAAGAAAATGCTCAGTAGCCGCAACACCTGTACCGACTCATTGATGTGGTTGCTTATGCATGCAACCTCCATCCTTTCCAGGAAATCTGCCACATCCTCATTAGGGCTACCATAAAACTCTGGATAAGACATCATTTTAACCCCCAAACTTCACCTCAAATCCCAAGAAAGCACCTTCCCTGAAACTCTCAATTCCTAGGGCCTACACCCTTGTAAACTGAAGAAAATAGCAGAGCTATCCTCAGTCAAACAATGCCAGAGTAACTCCTCAGTGGGGGCACCAAAAAGATGTGAGGCAACTCAGGAACATAGGAAGGCCGCTATAGCTCATCGACTCACCACCTTCGGAACACTCACAAGCACAAGGGGCACCACCACCAGCACGATGCTGGAAACAAAAAACTCTCAAAACACCACATAGAGACCAGAGAAAAAACAGCTTCAATGGCTCACATATCTCATTATAAAAGCCTTTTCAAGGCTAAGCCACTCACATACCATCAACACAAACCCTGTTGTCCATTTACAAGGGGTCATCCATCACACATAAATTTAATCAATTGACAAGGTTCAACCACTCTTCCTTGCACTCTCCTTTTATCACACACTCACAGCAAATAACTCACACATACACTGCCCAAGCTTCCCTTGGGGGTCTCACAGCTTGTGCCTCAACTGAAGGCAATTCTCTTGCACTACCAGCAAAACTGCCAGCTCCCAAACAAAAAACCAGCATTCCCTCTTCAAAAGCGGCCACAACCAACACCCATTTCCTGCTTTCTCTGCAGCAGCCCACCTCCTCGTGTTCTCTTGAGTAGCCAACCTGTAAGTGCCCGAGAAATTCCTTCTTCGCCAGCTCTACCTGCTCACGAGCTCTCTTCCTTCAGGACGGCTGCACCAACAAAGCCCTGGCTACCTTCTCTGTATGCCTGCAGGAGCAGCTACCCGCTATCTCCACCAGACTCTCCTCTGTCTGCACAAGCGCCCTTCACACCAGGCGTTTTTCTCCTCTACCAAGTGGCCAACCTTTGTCATTGGTTCCCCTCAGCACCTGGACGCTCACCAGAGCAACCTTCGTATCTCCTCTTCCTCTTGCACTACCCGCCACCCTGTTTCTTTACGACTGCAATTGCGCTTAGCCACACACAAACAAAACAAGGCGGTCTTTACACTTTTGTCTCCAGCAGCGCCAACCTTCTCTGTCGCCAGCACCTGTCGTAGCCAGCCCGTCGCCAAGTCGAACAGCAGCAACCACACCCTTTGGCGCCTTCTGCGCTAACCTTCTCCTTTCGCCAGCTGCTCTCGCCTCTTTCCCACAGGCAGCGCCCCACCAGCCTCTGCCTTCTCCAAGACGGCTCCCAGCCACTCTGTCTCTCTCTCCAGGCCTTCGTCTGCACACACGCCTCTGCAAGGGCGACTCTCTTTCTCTACTCGGCGACCCCCGGCTCCTTTTTTCGAAGCAGCCACTTCATCTTCTTTCATGCCCTCGCCACCTTCTCGAGGAACATCTGCTGGCGGCCAACCAAGCCTTCCATGTGGCGGCTATTAACATTATTGGCCACATGTAATATATATATATATATATTTTCTATTTCAAAGCTTCAATTAGATGGCCACACTCTCCTCTCTTTATTTTGTGCTTCAGGTTTGCGTGCGCGCCCATGACCTTCCAAAACCAGTGCTACCCATAGCCATCATCATCAGCATCATCTTACCAAACCCGACAATTTACCACTCGGTGCCCTGCTTTTAGTAACCATCTACACACCGCACTGTTGCCATAAAACTTCCATATCTCAAGCATCTGCTCCAGAAAAAAAACACGTGCATATGCCAGCTCACTGCAAACCACTCGACCTGTACATTTCCCAGGGCATTCAAGGCAAAGTTTTATTGCACACCACGCATCCCATATGTACACGGACTCAAAACACCTTTACAGAAAAATGCCTGACAACGTGTCTACAGCCATGTGGAATGCTTGGTAGGACCTTGGGTTGACTTAGCACCTTGGGGCCGATGCCTTGGTTTCCATGGGGTGAACACTGACGTCTAAAAGGTTAAGAAAGAGCTTCAAGGACTCTATCGCCTTGATAGATGCTGGTAGGACTCTGGGGTACATTATGGGCCCTCGAGACCGATGCCCTCATCTTCATGGGGTACTCCTTATGTCAAAAAGAAAGAAAAGGGTCTGTCGCCCTTAAGATACTTAGCGGCCTTTAGATTCTCTTGGCGGAGGTCTCTTGGCCATTGCTTGGGTCTCATTGGGATGGAACCTTCCTCTTTATTCATCTTTAACACACACACACACACACACACAAAATAAAAATAAATAATAATAATAATAATAATAATAATAAAGAGATCCAATCACCTTTGCTCATATTTAGGAGTCGGGTTGCCACGTAGGAATAACTTAAACAATTGTAGAACATTGAGACTGCGGTCATAACCTGCAGTGTACAAGCACACTTGCCTTTGCATAGCACTATATACCACCTAGTCTCACTTTGACTAGTCTTTACTCACCTCTTTTAGCACTCTTTAAAACTCTAATCAGCCTTTCACTTGTATGCTCACGTGTGAGATTGTCATTGCTGGTTTTTTTTCAATAAAAGGCTTTACTTGTATCCATTGTTTTTTGCAGCTTTTGCTTCTACCACGCTCGAGGACGTGCGCAAAATAGGAAGGGGGGAGTGTTGCGTGACGAGTGGTGATCAATGCAAGGATGCAACACAAAGATGCAAGCAGGAAAACAAGAGACTTGACATTCTTATATGTAGGGCTCTTGTAAAGAGTTCCAAGAAGTTGTAGATGAGTGTGGGAGTGGGCTTGAGAATAATCCCACATGGGAAGTTTTGGGAGTTTTAGAGTTTTAGTATAAAAAGTGGCTCATTTGAGAGCTTATGGACACATTGGGCTAAACTTATGCTTGAGCTCTCTTGAGACTAGCTCTCCCTCTTGTTTATAGAGGTGCAAGCTCTTCTCTCTCCCCATCTACATTATTGTATGAGCAATGTTCTTTTTTTAATTCAATGCAATGAGATGATGTTTGTCTCTCTTCTTATGTCTATTCTCTAGTGTTTATGTTTCTTTGTTGATGCTTGTGGATTCTCTATTAGGCTTTGTGTGGTAGTGGATTCAAGCTTAAGCTTCTCCATAGCTTGTAGCTTATCCATGGGCAAGGCATATCTTGAGTAGTGATTGAGAATGCATGTTTATTTCAAGTTCCATTAAGCTTCAAGGTTTGTGTGCATGCTAGGGAAGTAAAAGCTTGAGAATGAAGTATGCTTTGAGCTTGTGTATGCATTAGCTTAGCTTTCTTCTTGTATTGGATGTATGAATGAGTGGGATGATGAGTGAATGAGCTATGGCAAGATTAAGCTTATGTGTGTTAAGTCTATGTCAAGGTAGTGGTGTTCATAGCATTCTCTCCATTTGTGGATAAGCTTTTGTGCACCGGTACGGGTTGAATCCCTAGCTCCGAAAGGGATGTAAATCCCATTGGATTGAGCTACATACGGATCATACTACTCATGTTACAAGTGAGAGAGTCTTCCGTCTCTCCATAAACCCACTTAGCCAATAGATTTCTTGCCTTCAAGAAATGGCACCAAATCCCAAGTCTCATTTCCATACAATGCATCCATCTCCTCATCCATAGCTTTCTCCCAACATACATTTCCAATAGCCTGATCAAAGCATGTGGGTTTCCATATACGCATAGGGATGTGCCACATAACCATCATAAGTTAACCTCTGCGCACAGGATTTTTGACGCTTCTAGATCTTTGTAACTTTGCATTCATGGCTTCCATAGCCTTCTTCACACTAGGTGTCCTCATTGCTGGAATCCCAAGCTCCTCATCAAGGCTCATCTCTGAGAGCCACTAGAATCTCCATCAATAAGAGAATGCCTTGCAAAAATGTCAGGCATACCAAGGGGCTCAACCACTTTCTCTTTACCTTTATGTGATGTAACAACTACATTTCCAGGACTGGTATTATGACGCAGCCTGTCACTCCTGGTCCACTCAATGACTATGGATTGTTGCTGACTTACATTCTGTGAAACCACATTTCCACTTACATCAGCCCCAACATCATCCTTTTGAGTAGCATACCAGCTGATCATCTCAATACAACATCCCTGCTTACCCTCAATTCACATGTAGCAGGATTATAACATCTATATCCCTTTTTCTCAAGGGAATACCTAATAAATATACATTTTTCTGCTTTTGTATCCAGCTTGGTACGTAACTCATCTGGCACATGCACATATGCAATACATCCAAAAACTTTCAAGTGAGACAAATGAGGTTTCTTGCTAGTAAACTTCTCCTTTGGCATTACATCATGTATGGCTGCAGTAGGAGTCATGTTCATGATATAAACTGTTGTAGACACAGCCTCAGCCCAATAGCTATGCGGCATATTCTTCTTTGCCATCAATGCTCGTGCTATCTTTGCAATTACTCTCAGCAAGTCCATTTTGATGTGGAGTGTATCTACATGTAAATTGTCTCTAAATGCCATTCTTTCGCAAGAATTTAGAGAACTCTTTAGAGAAGTATTCTCCCCCTCCATCTGACCTTAAGCACTTAACATGCTTTCCTATCTGTTTTTCAGCCATATCTCTGATATTCTGAAAATGAGTGAACACTTCACTCTTCTCCTTCATGAAATACACCCACACTTTCCTCGTGTGGTCATCAATGAATGTTACGTAGTACCTACAGCCACCCATAGACATAGTCTTCGCAAGACCCCATACATATGAATGGACAACATCTAGTACATTCTTGCTCACATTTCTGTCATGTGAAAATACATGTTTTGTTTGCTTTCCAAATTGACATGCTTCACACAAACTTTCTACATGCCTTTAACTTTAAACTTAGGTAGCCCTGTTACAATTCTACATAGACTTCATTCTTTGCACAATTGACATGCCCAATTCTATTATGCCAAATGCCTGTATCTGCAAAAACTCCTGAACCATTTGCAAACATTGTAACACTCGCTTTAGGCATATTTACATTCAATGTAAACATTCTGCCCACTCTGTTGCCTTTTGCAACCAACCTACTTTTATCTTTAAAGTCTTCTACATAACAGCCACCATCAAGTTTAAACCGAACCTATAAACCCTGCCCAATTATCTGACCACCAACAGAAACTAGATTCTTTGTAATGTACATCTACAAGGTACATCACCTTGCCATCCTGCATAGACAATGGCGCATCTCCAACATGGACAATCAGATGAGCAGTGTCATTCCGTGTTTCGACAAAACCCGGTCTTTCAAGACTTTTCATTTCCTTGAACCAATCACCATGACTTGTCATGTGGTTTGAAGCACCTGAATCAACATACCATACAACATCCTTACATGCTGCTACATCATTTTCAGACGACACAGTATTAACCACATGTTGCATAAAAAACAACCTCTCATTATCCTGATTATTTCTGTTAGAGGATGCATAGTTGTTTTGCTACACTTTTCCATTTCACATGTTACTCTATTTCTTATAGCAATCTTCCTGCACATGTCCAAGCTTACCATAATAAAAACACCCTCGTGTATCATTATGTTGCTTTTGCCAATTACCACAACCTCTTTGACTCCCCCTGCCTCTAAACTGGCCTCTTCCACGTGTGTTGTTTTACGAATCTTGGGACTGTGACTGCTACTGACCATAATTCTAATTACCTATTCGGCCACCACCTTGGCCACATCCACGACCTCTACCTCGTCCTCTACTTGCACTTGTGTAGAAGGCATGCTTTCTGCTGCTCTGAATTGTTTTTGTTTTATGAAGACTGTTGATCTTCACCCAAGTTCTTCTCTTCAATGATCAGCATTGACACCAAATCTATGAAGTTAGGAATATTCTCCTGAGTCTGAATAGACGTCTTGAACGCCTTGTATTGTGGTCGAGACCACGTAGACACACTTCTATCTTATCATCATCATCAATAGAAACACCAATTGATGTAAGGTATTCCACAATGCCCTTGATCTTCAAAGCTTAATCATTCACAGACATATTCTTCTTTTCCACAATATGAAGCTCATTCTTTACAAATGAATCTTTCGTGCCTTAGTGTTAGTTTCATACAGCTTCACCAAGGTGTCCTATGCCTCCTTAGGTGACTTGGCATCCCGTATATGCCAAATCATAGTGTCTTGTATGTTGATAGAAAGCCAATACATGACTTTCCTTGCTCCTTGATTCCAATCCTTGAACTCTTTTATATCTTTAGTAGCAGGTGGATTAATCTCCGGTATCTCCAATGCCTCTTCATGTTCACCTTCAATGTAGTCCCAGAGTAACTTTTTTCCATTAGGAAATTTGTCAATCTAAATCTCCAAGCATGGAAGTTGTTCTTATCAAGCTTCTCTACAATAAGCTTCTCTACCGATAGCCCTTAGGCTCTGATACCATGAAAAGATACAGGGGAGAAGAGAGCTTGAGCTCTTGCAAGCACACACACACTCACACAAACCCTAGAAGAGAGCACACAAGGTGAGAGGTTGAAAATTCTTCTTCACACAACAAAAGAGGTCTACAAAGAAGATAAAGTGACTAACACATATAATAGAGTATATACAAGCACTCCATAATGTGAACACGGTAAGAGGAGTGAGTAGATGTGGACTAGTCAGTGTAGTCTAGCTGTCGAATCTCTGACGAAGAATGTCGAACGGTCATGCAGGCGTCTCGTGGTGTCAACTCATGTTGAGCTTGACATCTCAACATATGGCACATATTGCCAAAGATGGGGCAATCACGAAGTTACAAATTGTTATCAACAAAGGCTTGCTCAAGCCCGTGCTCTACCTGAAGCTGTACCTACAAACCCAAGGCAGCTATTGGCTTTGCAAGCACATGCTCTCCACAATGCACCTCAACCATTCCAAGAGGTGGCCCAAGAGGAACTCTTAGGGTACTTGAAATGCCCTTACCACCCCCGGTTCTCCACCTCAACCCACCCCCATTTTCGTGAATCACACCAATTTTTCAGCTAACTTTGACGAAAATTTTCAAAGAAGGGGATGAGGGGGAAATTCTAAAAGTTCCTACCTATAAAACTATTGAGCCAACAAGTCCACCCTCTCAAATTCTAAGCCATTATGTGATGGAGGTGTTAGAAATATTGCATCTCATATGGGAATATTTATTTTGTCTTTTTTGACATTTTATTTGTTTGTCCTCCAAACTTTGTGGAGTCGGGCAATTCCCATTTGTGTGTATATAAGTGACCCATGTCCACCATTGTAACTTCACGTACTCATTGATAATCAAGTCAAGCATTGTTGGTCTATCTCTTTCCCTCACTCTTGTCTCTCTTCCATCGTGTACTTTGTGCTTTTGCTCTTGCAAATCTGACATGGTATGAGAGCTTTTGGCTCAGTGATCCTCAAGCGCACGTAGGAGAAGTTTAGAGAAAGAGTTAGAGAAGGTGACATCCATATAAGGTGGCGAGGCGGCCTGCGTGACGCGACCCCGAGGCACAAAACCGCTTGCGTTTCTGCTTGCGGGCTGTATTGGCGGCTGGAACATCAAGGCAAAGCACAAGCGGCAAAGCAGCACAAAGCTTTGCAGCCATTGTGGGAGGCGGCAGAGCTGACAATCGGCGGCCACAAAAAGGTTTGTAGCAGGCAGTACAGCAGTAAGAGAAAGAGCGCAAGAGCTAAGCTCAAATTAGTACAGGTCAGAGCAAGAAGGCTACAACCTAGCAAAGCAGGCAAAAGCAGGTGGTGTGGGCATAGCGCCGAGCAAGGAGGAGCAAAATGGGCAGGAAAGTGAGCTTGACTGGCTTGCGTTCTTTTTACAGCAGTGCGTGCTTGACGGAGAGCCAAGCACCGCCCCGACAAGCAAACAAGGGGGCAGGGGCTACCAAGAAGCAGCGCCAGTATGTAGTACAATCGGTAAGGCAAGGCAGCAGCACGGACAGTAGCGATCGAGTTAGAAAGAGGAGCCAGCAATGTTTTTCAGCACATTGCAATGTTTTTCAGCACATTGCAAATTCTTTTAAAACGTTTCTCTAATCCTTGCGATTGGTTCTCACCAAGTTGCCCCCAAACTTTATTGCACTAGAACTATTGGTGATGGCAGCACCATCATGTGCAATTCTCATGACAAAAAACGATGGTAGAACTTCTTCTCGATGCTGATGGTCCTACAGGCATGCGGCTTACATTCCAAGAACTTTGTTTTTCTCTTAAGCATGAAGGTCAAAAGTCCCCCTTGAGAGAGATCCCGTTCCCATGCAAGTACAACCTAAGACGTGAGCGGGTGCCTGAGATGTAGGAGCCGGTCACAATGGGGCAAGCCATCGTTGACATAGGCTTTAAGCCTTGTTTTTTTAGGCATCATCAAGACTTCAGGTGTTTCTCGAAATGGGTGAACAGGTGTTGGGATTGTTTGTAACAATGGACATGATTGCATAGTCCAAATGTTTGCGATTTGGTTTTGAGATTTGGATCTGAGGACCATGATCGTCATGCTCAGGCAATTTCTAGTTCCTGGAGGACAATTTTCCTAGTTTTCAATTGGTCGTCTCGGAGATCATGGAAGAGTTATGTGCTATGGACATACGATAGGCCATACGGACCAGGATTCCCATATTATTTGTTTAGCAGTGACACCCTTAAACTCCATCGGACTAGTGCAGCAGAGGGAGATCATGAGGAGTTGATCCTAGCACAACCATAAGAGGGAATCCCCTCACATGCTTCAGCAGAGAGGCACGTGAGCGGGAGAGGGAGCTAACTAAATCTCCCATCAAGTGCATTAGACTCGTGTGTCGGAGTTCAAGGCACATGTATCTGGCAAGGAACAAGCTTGACAGTACTATGTACGTGATTTGTTCATAGTTAATTGTTAGCAGACTATAGACAAGATGTATTCCAAGCTCATTGTTTGGAAGGATTATGGACATGATGCATTCCTAATTCATTGTTCGGAGGTTTTTGGACGTGATGTGTTCACAGTTCAACAAATGGGGAATCATGGACGTGGAGATCACATGTCTATACATGCTTAGCATCGTATACCTGCCTAATGTCGCTACCCAGGAACTTGAACAGGCCATTAAAGTGGAACCATAAAGGGAAACACACTCCCATAGGAGTCGCAAGCCTGATGGATTCCTTGGGCCAAAATGATATGTCTTCCCAGACAATTCAGACACCCATTGACTAAAGTATGTTGGGGAAGTTAAAGCACATGACCAATTCAACAAAATATGGCAAAAATAGTTCACCAATAGCTCCCTTTTGGTCGACACAACCACCCCAAAGACAATGGAACCCGTTGATCCCAAACGTGAACCAGAAAAGATTTGCTGCTCTACACGCAAAGCACACAATAAGAAGTTAGCACTAGCAGAAAAAGAATCCAAAAGGCTAGTAGAAGAAGAAAGCGCTAGGGCAGAAGAGACCAAACAACAAACACTTCAAGACCTTTCAGATGGCCGACAGATTCGTCCAATATGACTTGGCCCAAAGGTCCCACAATGGACAACCAGAGACCTCATATGATGGTCCAGCCAAGGTAAAAGAAATTAACTTGGCAAGCCTAGGCAAAGACCTGAGGCTAGTATACATTGGAGAAGACCTCTCTATAGAGGAAGATATCGAGTTCATCACTCTGCTTATAGAATTCTAGGATTGCTTCGTTTGGAGGTACACGGATACGAAAGGTGTTCCTTCCAAAGTAGTCAAGCACACCATTCTGATGGTTGATGGAGCAAGGGTGGTCAAACAAAGGGCATATCCTATGAACCCGAAATATTCCAAGATGGTCCAAGAAGAGATTGAGAGACTCATTGACACCGGATTCATCTGTGAAATAGAGCATATGGAATGGGTATCACCCATTGTGATAGTGCCCAAAAAGAACGGGAAGGTAAGAGTGTGCGTAGACCTCTAAAAGGTCAATGCCACCACCATAAGGGATCATTACCCCTTACCCTTCACTAAATATCATGTGCTAGAATGAGTAGCAGGAAAGGAAGCCTACATCTTACTTGATGGATTCTCTGGCTACAACCAAGTGTTGATCAACCCCAAGGATCAACACAAAATAGCTTTCACCTGAATGGGACACTTACACATAACATATCATGCCCTTCGGGCTAACCAATGCCCTCGACACCTTCTAGCATTTAATGTGCACTACCTAAGAATATCTTCAAAAATTCCTTGAGGTCTTTATAGATGACCTTTGCGTCAACTCCTCATGGAAGGCACACCTTGGCCATTTACGTAAGGTGTTAGAAAGATACAGTCTATGACGAATCTCACTAAACCCACTCAAATGTCAATTTTGGGTTAGGCATGGAGTAATCTTGGGACACATTGTCTCCAGATAGGGAATCTCCATAAATGATAGCAAAGTGAGGCTCATTCTTGAGCTTCCCCCACCCACCAACTTTAAGGAAGTCCAGCGTTTCATGGGACATGGCGATTCATTTTTATGTATGCTGTTATAGCTTGACCTCTTTATGGACTCTTGATCGTTTTCGAGTGGACGGACAAATGCCAACAGGCCTATACGACCCTCAAGAAAGCCTTGGCTAGTGCTCCTATTCTCAGGTCCCCCAACTGGGACATTATCTTTCATGTCCACATTGATGCCTCTATTTTTATTGTTGGATGTGTGCTAGCCCAACCAAGAGAACGTAAGATGGATTTTCCCATCGGCTTTTCTAGCCTCCAACTCAATAAGGTTGAAAGAAATTATACCACAACTATTAAAACCCTAAAGATCTCTCTAGCTAATAACTATGCATAAACATGCATAAACCAGGCAAATACTCATCCACCTGACTACACCTGAGCCCAAGGGTGCACACATAAATACAATGAAGTACCACATACCTTACCTTAGTGTCCCATACCACCAAGCCCTTTAGAAAAGATAGAGTTTCTATGCAAGTAAGAATTTCCCATTGAGTTTGGTTACACGAGATTCCCTTATTTTCAACCCAGGCTTTCTCAATGAAAAGCACGAATCACTTATCTTTGGTGATCCATCCATCAATTACAACGAATTTCTAACATAATTCTCAACGATTTCGATCTTAGGAAAACTTTTCTAGATCAGCCAATTATCCATTCTTCGTACTAAAGAAATGTGAATGGTCACAAGACTTTGCTTAATTTATGATTCAAGAGATGGGTAGGCATCTTATTGACCCACCTTTCTCACACGGTCATGGGCTAACCCTGAATTACCTTTGACTTCAATGAGTTCTTGAGGAGTAACTATGTTATCCTCACCTCCCAGTTTCTCTTTTAGTCTATTGACATGAAAGACTGGATAAACTTTGACATGTGGAGGTAGTTTTAATTCATACGCAAAATCGTGTGGCAATCCGACGTATAACTTGGAATGAACCACAATATCTAGGAGATAATTTTGAGCACTTTCTTGTTGGCAAAGTATAAGAATCTTCAAGAAATTTCAAATAAACTAACGCTCCTAGCTCAAAAGACCGAGGTGAGCGTCCCCTATTAGCATAAAACCATGCTCTATCTTGAGAACCCCTGATAGAATCTTGAGCTTGGGTCAACATTTCCTATATATCATGCAAGAAACCCCTGAATGCATCAAGCTCAATGTCCTTAAGACTGACATCAATAGGTGCCCTGGGTTGATACCCATACATAAGCATGGACGAACTATAACTAGTAGCCGTATGCTTAGAACTATAGGCAAATTCCATCATTAGAAGATATTTTTTCCAGCTCGATGGTTTTCCATAGACATATGCACGAAGCATATCCTCTACAATTTGATTCACACGCTCCGTTTTCCCATCAGACTACAGGTGATCAGAGAGGAACTCATAATCAAAGTAGTTTCCAATTTCTTGAAAACTTCCTGCCAAAAATGAGCCGTGGACCTAGAATCCCAATCACACATAATATCAAAAGGTGATCAGAGAGGAACAGGTGATCAAAGAGGAACTCATAATCAAAGTAGTTTCCAATTTCTTGAAAACTTCCTGCCAAAAATGAGCCGTGGACTTAAAATCCCAATCACACATAATATCAAAAGGTAGACCATACAGTCTAAACAGTTGCATGACAAATTAGTAAGCCAATTTTGGCGCTTTAACTATTGTCTTTGTGGGATACCTAGCCATCTTTGTCAATCTATCCACGACTACCCAAATGGCATCTGGTACATGGATGGCCCGTAATGAAATCCATGGAAATACTTTCCCACTTTTGAGATAGAATACCCAAAGGATGTAATAACCCATCAGATTTAAGGCGCTTTGCCTTAATTTGACATTGATGACACGACCACATAATTTTGAACAAAATCCTTCATTTTTTGCCAATAAAAAGTCCTAACCAAAGCCAAGGTACATTGTATGATCAGATGTCCTGCCAATGGTACATTATGGCACTCAAATAGGATTCTTAGTTTAATTTTTGGCACATCGCGGGTATGCAAACCTTATCATTTCAAAGTAAAAGACAATCCTGAATAAAAAATTGATTAGCTTTTCCTTCATTCACCTTGATTTTGCCAAATTCTAATATTTTCCAAAGAAAATATCTGTACTGCATTTTCCCCTGAGTGAATTGTACAAGTTAGAAGTAATTTTCATGAAGCTAAGTTCATTAACTTCACCAATTCGAGTCAACGCATCAGCAATTCTATTCAAGCTACATTTTCCATATTTAATCTCATGAAATCAAAGTTCTGCATCAATCAACCCATCTGGCCTTTCTACCTTTTAAGTTCGGTTGAGCTGCAAAGACTGATGATCTGTCAAGACCATAAACTGAGACCCATAGAGATATTGTCTCCATGCCTACAACTCTTTCTCCTGAACTAGGTACCTAGTCTTTGCATCGTTGAGTTTCTTACTCTCGAAGGCCATAGGCTTCCCATCCTAGAACAAACCTACGTCTATTGCAAAATCACTAGCATTAGTCTCAACAATGTAAGGCCTACTAGGATCTGGTAAGGCTAACACAGGAGCATCACAAACTTTATATTTCAAAGTATCAAAAGTTTCCTGTAGCTTCTCATTCCACTCAATCGGAGAATTAGACTTCTTATTTTTACCCTTAATTAAGGTTGGTAAAAGGCACTGTCAACTTTGAATAATCCTTGACAAATTTTTGAGGAAATACCATGAAACCTAAGAAAGATCTTAACCACTTGACCATATGCAAAACTGGCCATTCCAAAACCTTTTGGATCCGATACAAATCTATACCTAAGCCATCTTGAGAGATCTTATGACCCAAGTATAACAATTCCTTTTTGAAGAAATCACACTTAGATAATAAAGTTTCTCCTTCCTGAACCTTTCTAGAACCTCTTTAAGATGATTCTCATGCTCAGCCAAAGTTTTATTGTATATCAAAATATCATCTAAGAAAACCACCACGCATTTTCCTAGCAGATCCCAAAGTATATCATTTATAATCTGTTGGAAAGTTACTGGTACAATTCATAATGGCCATAACGTGTCCTAAATGCAGTTTTAGGAACATGTTCTTCTGCAATACGGATCTGATGATAGTTGGTTTGAAAATCAAGCTTTGTGAAATACTTAGATCCCTGCAACCTATTAATAAGATCATCTGATCTAGGCAATGGGTATTTGTTCTTAATTGTAACCTTGTTAAGACGTTTGTAAACAATACGTATCCGCCAGGTACCTTGATCTTTTTTCTTAACCAGGAGTACTGGTGCACCCCAAGGAGACTTACTTGGTCTAATTTGACCCATCCTCAAGTATTCAGCTAGTTGCTTTGCTACCTCATCTTCCTCAGTCTAGCTAAGCCTATATGGAGGAATACTAATAGGTTCTACACCCGGCACTAGCTCAATTTTATGGTCCACCTCTTGTTTAGGAGGTAATCCATGAGGTAACTCATCAAGAAATACATCCTGAAATTTGCTCTTAATGGAATTTAACACTTTACTTTCCTAAACATCCAAAGAAACAATGTTTACATCAAAATGAACACAAGAAGATACTGGATCTATAACTAATTGGAAAAGTTCATAGTTAAAAAGATTTTCCATTAACTCAAGCTCATTAATAAAAGTTTTCTCAGGTATAACAATGTTTCCCTAAAGAGTAACAAGGTTTCCATTGTTATGAAAAGAAATTAAATGTTTGAACTTATCCACAGAAGAATCCTTATTTTTTCGATGAAACCATTCCATCCCTAAAATGATGTCTGCATCACCCACCAATCTCATGACATGAAAATTAAGTCTATCTAAGTACAACTGGATGTCTAACGATAGTTTTGACACCTTCTTGTCCTAGAATTGGACTTGTCCTCCAGCCATCCTGACCTTGTACATGTGATCACCGTGTGTGGTTTCTAGCTTCATCCTCTACCACAATGTTGTTAATAAAATTGTGAGTACTACTAGGATCAAATAAAATATGAACCTGATGTTCATTTATTGATCCATAAACATGAAATAATTCGTTTGGACCAAAAATGTCTTTACTGAAAGTACAATCTGAATATTGGCTTCCTTTAAGATGCGTAATATTGATTTCAGAAAATTTACCTTGAAGTTTTGTAAGGTGCACAGATTTCTTTGGTATGAACTTCTTCGTTGCCACCTTTTGTCCGGGTGCCGAAGGTGCTGTAGCTCCATTCAAAGGATAGAATTTCTTCATGTGTCCCTTTTCCTTTCATTTGAAACGTGTGATATTATCCTTGCTCACAAATTTTTTCTTCGTGCTGGCGTTGTTAGAATATTTTGGTTTTGGTGTGAAAACCAACTTTCTTTTTTGTCCACTATTTGAAAAAGTGAATGTGGATTTCTTTTCATTAGATGATGGTTTTGAAGTGTTGGTGCGGACCATAGTCTTATGAAAAACCTGAGCTGCATGAATAGCATCCTCAGCTATTTTGACCTTGCATTTTTTTTACCTCATACTAATAGTCACGAGCTAGACCATTGATGAAAATCCTACACAAGGTATGATCATCAGACTTGGCTTTGGCAGACCAATTGTCTAAACTTCTGCACATAATTGTCAAAAGATAGATTTTCCATGCTATTTGTAAGAAGCTTGGCAATTATTTCGAATTCATCCTCTGGTTGGACAAACTCTTTTTTAAAAGCTTCCTCAAAACTTTGCCAAGTGGTAGGAATGGAATCTTCTTTGAGATATTTCCACCAAGTTAATGCCTTTCCTTTCAATAACCCCTGTGCCATCTACAGCTTTTACGCATCAGTAGTGAAGGGATGAAAGGCAAAATGTGTAGTCCACCTATTGAGCTAGACATCTACACATTCCTGAGTCTTCTCCTTTTTCTCACCACCGCCATACACTTTTTGTGCAAACAATGAAGCAACTACTTTGGTAGAAGCAGGAGGTGCCACCAAAAGAGCTTTTTGCAAAGTCAAAATCTGCATCTTTAGTGACTCCATCTCGTCATGGCATTTGGCAATAGTTTCATCTAGACACTCTGTCACTTTCAAAAATTCACTCTTTCCAATAGCCTCTTCTTCTTCAACTTGGAATTTTAGATCTTCCCTACCCAAGTTGGGATGATCACTCATCTTATCGACATTATTATTGAGACTAAGAACTCAATATGAGCCATGGTAAAATAAAGTTCTTCAAAATCACCATTCACTTAAACCAACTTTACTTGCCCACTTTTGACCAAAGTGATCTAGCAAATCATTCGCTAACTGAGTACACATAAGAAAAAAATGCTTTAACTAGCAATTTAATGGCTAAACAATGATAAAAAAAATCATGAAAACATCATCTAGAATTAATCCAAATAGAAATAACTACAAATACAAGGTACACTCAAACTAATTAAATGCGAATAACTTGCATCTATCTAATGTCAGCACGTAAAAAACGTACTTCAACACTAAATAACCCTCGAAAATATTAAATTCTCAAGAAAAAAGAATTATCATGATTTTTTCATAATTTTTCTAAGATCTCAAAATTTACTATTTTGAAATCCACCAAATTCTATCTTATAGCACTCCAAATATAAAATTTTACAGAAAAGTTTAGTAATAAAATTTGCCAAAATACAATTGATATTTCAAAAATACCAATTTCTAGGATTTTTAAGATAATTTCTAGAATTTTTCTAAGTTTGGTAATTATTTAAAAAATAACCCCAAGAATCCAATCGATCACGAAATTTTTCAATTCTGCCTGACAATTCTCAAATCCAATTAAAATCTGTAATTTTAATGGAATTATGAAATTTTATGGGTAAAATTTTGTTTTTTAAGGAATTAGAATAGTAACAGGTGCCCGAACCGGCACGCCACGTGCCAATCGACAAACTTGGATATTCCAAAAATTAGAAATAACCTTTGTTTGATTTTTCACTAATTTTTAGAAATTTTTCAAAAAAAATTATTGAACCCGAACGCATTAGAATACGAATGGTAAAAAAAACCTTCAGAATCCGAATGGTCACCCCGGAATGCAGACAGCCAAGGGTTGTAAAAAATGAAAAGACAAAAAACTTTGGGATACGGAAGGTCAAAATAACTTTGGACCCCAAAGGTCAAAGGGCTCTACATGAAGTTTTTTTTTTAAATATCATGAATATGAATTTTTTTCTCTTTTTAAAAAAACTTTAATCAGAATCTTTAATTAAGCTTTTTTTTTAAGAAAACGTGTGTGGGGGGGTGCCGGCGGGGCAGCCTTCCTCTTTCCCTTCTCCATCTCCACACCTTCTTTCCTTCCATCATCTTCTTCCTCTCTAATCTTCTCTGCTAAAACAAAGAGATTAATATATAATCTTGATTATGAGATAATCAAATTTAGCTACATGGGTTAATTAGCCATTAAATTTTAATTAATCCACCCAAATAAGAGGTGTTCCCATGCGAGAGAAAGAAAATGAAGGAAAACTCGGATTTGAGAGATAGATAAAATGCCACGCACATGGGAGAGAACCCGATGCATCAACATGCTACCCCCTACTGAATTCCAGTAGAAAATTGATAGCATGCCCACGAGAAACCCGCATTAAAAATGTATTTTTTAACCATAAAATGCTCTTAAAAAGTCCTAAATAATTAGAAAAATTTCCTAAAAATTATAGAAATTCAGGGAATCCTTTCTACCAAAAAATACCCGTAATAGCCTATGTGGTATTTTGGTAAAAAATCTATAAAATGTTTATTTTAACCATAAAAATAAAAAAAATAACATTTCTACTTTTACGAAATCTACCTACAGCGTTGATACGTCCATCCAAGTCGAGAAGCACCGTGTTTCGATCGCCATATTGACATTCCCAATGCATAGACAACATAGCTCAAGTCTGGCCTTGTAATGGTCATGTAGATCAAACTACCCACCACTATGCGCCTGTATGTAATGGGATCCTCCAAAAGCTCACCTGTATCTGCAGAAAAGCTTTGTGTTATGCTCCAATGGCACTGAAATAGGCTTACAGCTTGTCACACCATACTTGGACAACATGTCCAAGCCATACTGTCTCTGTAATAGCAAAATGCCATGAGGTGATCTCACCACCTCTATGCCCAAGAAATACCGCAGCTCACCCAAATCCTTCATCTCAATTTTCTGCTTCAAAAGTATCTTGACATCATGTATGTCTGCATCACTATCTCTAGTGATAACCAAGTCATCCACATAGATGGCTAATAGCATGATCCCTCTATCTGTCTTTTTCACATATAGTGAAAACTCTACATTGGATATTTGAAATCCAACGGTAACAAGATACTCCTTGATCTTGTTTGACCATGCTCTAGGTGCCTGCTTCAAGCCATACAAGGCTTTGTGTAACCTGCACCTGCACACAAAATCTAGATGTGCATCACTCTCATAATCTGGTGGTGACTGCATCCTCGGAGGGGTCACATAGTAGGATGTATAATATACTACGTGAGTTCAAAATAAGGGGTATTTTTAGTCCATGGATTTACAGTTTTTAATAAACAGAAGGGTTATATATCTATGTATCATATGTAGATTTACATTATGGGTTTTTTTAGTCCAAAAATTTCAGAAGCAGTCTTGTAGTCCTAGTTAAAAGCTTTTTCGTCTACCAGTCATTTGATTGTTGAAAGTAAAACTTTAAAGCCATCTATATGGAATGAAGGGATGTAATGCATGAAAATATGAGTAATCACCATGTAAACATGATGCCTAAGTGTGTTTAGTCTCTCACACCAAGAGAATGGAAATAGCCTTCCACAAGCCAAGAGAGAAGCCATGAGCTCCAAGAAACATAAGTTTCCATTTCTAAAAATGATCATCAAAAGTTACAACCATGGTCCAAGTCCCCTCTTTTATACATGGACTTGTCCCATTATTAACCCTATTGAATAAAGTTCCTACTTTATTACAAACCATCCCTTCCCAAAGATTTTGTCCTCAAAATCAATAACATGTACAATCTCCAAGTATGAGACTCTAATGTAATCGATGGGAAGTGGTTAAGAGTTCTCAAGTACATCCAAGGCACATATACAATGAAAATTTGGATGTGTACAAGTCCACAAAGCTTCAAGCCCAAAGTGTATGAGTGGGACTGTTATGACAGCCCTTCTAGTCGATGAAGACCCTTGAAAATCCTTCATTTAGACTCCATATATTGGGCTGAAAATGATATGTACACTCAGCCATATGTAGCCCACATCATAATCTTTCATTAGGATACGCCATGAAGCTTGTTGGAGTAGAAAAATAGGCCCAATAGTAGACCTTCCCAAAGCTGTCCAGAAATTACAGCATGTATACTTCTCCTCATATTACCCAATTTGCTCAAGTAAACCATACCACTTGGTTACGGAAAGTCATCCACAAGTAAGCCATGTTGTTGGACATACTCCAATGATTGCCAAGTAGCCTCATCCATGGGTAATTGCTTCCATTTGACAAGGTATTCATCAATATTCCGATTCCTCAACTCTCTTGTCCTCTTACCAATAACCCTCTCCGGCTCATAAATGATCTCACCTTCTTCATTCATGGGTGGAAGCTCTTCCATCTCTTGAGGCAAAGATCCCATAAACCTCTTAAGGTTAGATACATGAAACACATTATGGATCCTTGTCGAAGAAGGCAAATCCAACTTGTAGGCCAAATCACCAACCCTCTTGATAATCAAGTATGGTCCATAATACCTATGAGCCAATTTTGAGTTGGTTACACCTTTGAGAGTGTTATGCCGACTCTTGGGAAGCTTCAATAGCACATAATCACCCTCTTGAAACTCCACATCCCTTCTATGAACATCCGCCTTAGCCTTCATGACATCTTGAGCCTTCTTCATATTGTCCTTGCAAAGTTGAAGAAGCTGTCTCATTCTTTCCAACTCTTCTTTTGCCAATGGATTGACCACTTTGTCTTCACGGAAGGCTATCGATGGCACATGTACTTGATATCCATAGAGAGCCTCAAATGGTGACATGCCAATACTCAAATGCTTGCTTGAATTATGGCAAAATTCAGCAAGATAAAGCCACTCATCCCAAGATGTTTGCATGTCATGACAATAGTGCCTCAAGTACACCTCAAGCCATTTGTTTGTGCACTCCGTTTGCCCATCCGTTTGAGGGTGATAGGCTGTAGATGGAGTGATTTGAGTACCCAAGCTCTCAAATAGTGACCTCCAAAAAGTCCCCATGAACTTGGTATCTCGATCACAAACTATGTTGAGTGGCAAGCCATGTATCTTGAATACATGTTCCAAAAATTGCTTGGCAATATGAGATGCTCCATAAGTGGTCTTTGAAGCAATGAAATGGGCTGATTTTGTAAGCCTATCAATCACCACAAATATTTGATCCCATCCATGCTTTGTCTTTGGTAGACCCGTGATGAAGTCCATAGAAATGTGAGTCCATTTTCCATCCGGAATAGGTAATGGATGAAGTAAACCACTTGGGAGTTGATGGCTATCCTTATTCTTTTGACAAGAAGCACATTCCATCACAAACTTCTTCACATCTCTCCATATGCCTTTCCAATAAAAACTCTTGCTCACTTTATCATAGGTTTTGAGTACACCAAGATGGCCCGAAAGTGGTGAAGAATGCATCTCATGAAGCACCTTTGGTATGTAGAATGAGGTAGGAACCAAATACACCTTACCCTTGTACCACAAGAGACCATTGTGAAGCTTGTAATGAGGAAACTCTCCACCATCACCTTGCTGTGATTTGGTATAAATATGGGCAGCACCTTCATTGATGAGGTATTCCTCTTGAATCCCCTTGATCCATTCACTATATACCTCCATGATTGAAGTTGTAGCGCATGCCCACATTCTAGACAATGCATCCGCCACTACATTGTCCTTCCCGGGTGTGTAGGATATCTCAAAGTCATATCCTTGAAGTGTGGCCAGCCATCTCTTTTGCTTTGGAGAAAGATTTGGTTGGGAAAGGAAAAATTTCAGCACCCTATGATCACTTCTCACCTTGAAATGAGCACCATAAAGATAGTGATGCCACTTCTTGATGGCATGAAGTATGGCTAGCATCTCTTGCTCATAAACATGAAGCCCCATCTCCTTTTCGGTAAGCTTCCTACTTTCAAATGCAATGACTCCATGCTCTTGATACAAAACTGCCCCAATTCCTCTACCACTTGCATCCGCCCTCACATAAAATATCTTTGCAAAATCCGGACATACAAGTATAGGGGCTGAAGTGAGCAACTCCTTGAGCTCATTGAAGCTCTTGTTGGCAATGGAATCCCAAAAGAAAGCCTCCCTCTTGAGCAAGTCGGTAAGAGGTGCCGCAATGGATGCATAATGTTGCATGAATCTTCTATAGAAAGAAGATAATCCCAAAAATCCTCTCAATTGAGTTGTATTGCTTGGTGTTGGCCACTCTTTGACACATGCCACTTTCTTAGGATCAGCCCTTATGCCATTCTCACCCACCAAGTGTCCAAGATATTCCACTTCATTGACCATGAATGTGCATTTGCTCTCCTTTGCATAAAGCTTGTGCTTCCTCAACACTTCAAACACTTGCTTCACATGACATAGATGTTCCCCTTTGCTCTTGCTATAGATCAAGATGTCATCGAAGAACACTAGCACAAACTTGAAAAGAAGGGGAGCCAATATCCGATTCATCAATGCTTGAAAAGTGGCCAGAGCATTTGTAAGACCAAAGGGCATCACCATGAAGTGAAACAATCCCCTTTCCGTCCTAAATGCTGTCTTCTCTTCATCACCTTCCTTCATCCTTATTTGATGATATCCCGATCTCAAATCAATCTTGGTGAAGAACTTTGCCCCTTTGAGCTCATCAAGAAGATCATCAATGCGAGGTATGGGATACCTATTCTTGATTGTGACCTTGTTCAAGTCACGATAATCAATGCACATGCGAAAGTATCCATCCTTCTTCTTCACCAAGAGAACGGGAGATGCAAATGGAGATTGTGAAGGTTGAATAAGACCCATAGCAAGCAAATCTTGCACTTGCTTAGCCACTTCCTCTCTTTCTACCTTAGACAAACGGTAAGGAGGCTTGTTGACAACCTTTGCATTTGGTTCAAGTACTATGGCATGGTCAATCTCCCTCTTAGGTGGTAGACTCTTTGGCACTTGCAAAATATCTTCATACTCCTTAAGAAGAGTTGCCATTTCCTCATCTATGTGCTGTCCACTGCCTTCCATCCCCTCTTGGGTAACATGTAACACATAGATAGTGCCAAAAGCCTTAATCTCTTTCTTGAGTCGCCTTGGAGTGATCAAAGAGAGCTTCTTAGGTGCATTTGCAGCAAGTACCACTTGTTGCCCATGATGTAGAAAGCTCATGAAACCTTGTTGAAGGTTCATGTGAATGTCACCAAGTGAAGCCAACCAATCACATCCCATGATAATGTCGATGGGACCCATATCCAAAACCACCAAATCACCTTCCCAAGTGTATGAAGAGGATAAAACCACTTTTGTCGAAGGGCAAACCAAGCTAGTCTTCTCACTTTCCCCATTTGCCACTTGCACTTGGAACGTTGTAGGTGTCTTCTTTGTGTTGAGTTTGAGAGAGTTGATGGATTTAGAGTTGATGAAGCTATGAGTGCTCCCGGAATCCACAAGAATATGTGCAACCCTCCCATTGATGGTCCCCACCAACCTTAGTGTGCTTGGGTTCTTGCAACCCGCCAACAACTCTTGCGAGATAGAGCATATGCAAGCTGAAATTTCTGCATTTGTAGGCATGTCTCCATCCACAAGGCTTTCCTTAACTCTACCTCCCGGATCAAACGGAAACTCACCATCCTCCGTGATGAAAGAATGGTCTTCAAGTGACTCCTCATGTGCTTCTTCATTGCAATCCTTCCATTCTTCAATGTCATGAGAGTCATCCTTGTTCTCTTCCTCATCCATGAGGATCATAGTGGCCACAATCTTCTTTGATTTGCACACATGCCCGGGTGACCACCTCTCTTTGCACTTGAAACATAGCCCTTTGCTTCTCAACTCCTCAATCTTTGGATCATCCATTCTTTGAGTCTTCTTGAAGGGTTGAAAGGGCTTCTTCTTCATGAAGTCACTACTCCTTTTGGCATCAAATTGATGTATCCCATTCTTTGGCTGTCCACCCCCAAATGATGTAGGAGTTCTTGGATTAGAGGATGGTAATGTAGAGGTAGGACCTTTCCCAAAATTGTAAGAAGTAGTGGTTGGTTTGAGTGTGTCTTTGGTGAAGGTCATGGGCTGAGATCTCTTGTACTTTGGCTCATAGAGTTCGGCTAACCTCATAGCTTCTTTGAGAGAGCTAGGCCTTTGAGCCGACACATCCGCCTTGATGAAGTGTTCAAGCCCATGCACAAACTTTTTCATCTTCATGTCTTCACTCAAGCCTTCCACGTACATTGAAAGCTTCAAAAATTTCTTGATATAATCTCTCACCATCATCCCCTTTTGAGAAAGTTCATACCATTCTTCATGGTAACGGTCAAGCACTAGGGGTGAAATGAAGGCCAAGTTCATCTCCCGCTTCAATCCTTCCCAAGTTGATGGCGTGTTCCCTTGTTTGACCAAGTGCCTCCACCATTGATGTGCATAATCTTCAAGGTGTAAGGAAGCAAATTGTACCATATCACGCTCACTTTTTGGGTAAAGTTGGAAATAAGTGTCAAGCTTAGTAGCCCACTCCTCCAACTCTTGCGGAGATGATCCATCACCTTTGAACTTTGATAGTGAGACTTTGTCTTTGACATCCTTAGAAGCTGTGTAGGATGGGTTGTCATGTTGGGTAGAGGGTTTGAACCTTTGCATCTTCATATACGATTCCATGAATTGCGCAAAGTCTTTGTAGTCCCTCTTGATGTCATTTGGTAACTCCATCCACTTCTCATGAGCATCCCTTTGTCTTTGGGCAAAGGACAATTGGTTCCAATCGAGTACCACCTCTTCATCAATCATGTGCATATTGGAATTAGATGGACCCGAGTGAAAAGAAGAATGAAACATGTCCTTGACAAGGGGCCTCCGTGCATCCGCCATGAATCCAAAAGTAGCATTCTTGGTGGCATGCTCATGCATTACTTTGGGAGAAACCTCTTGTGCCATAGGTAGCTTGCCTTCCCTACGGCCTTCAAAAGCTGTCCCATATTGCTTGCCTGCATGTGAAACACCATGACCACTATCAAATGAAGGTTGGCTCATTGGCCGAGCCACCCTCTCTTCCAAGACTTCCATCCTTGTGGCCATAGTATCAAGTCTATCATTGACCTCCACCCTTGTAGCCATCGTGTCCATCTTCGCATTCATTTGCATCGGCATTTGCATGATCGAATCGATGGGGATGGTATGTGACGCTTGTGGGGTGGGCTTGTGGGCACTTCCAACATTCACTTCTTCATGCACTTCCCTTGAAGTATGCCCACAAGTATCTTCCGGAGCATCTAAGATTCCTTGCTCCATAATTGCTTCTTCTCCCTCTACCTCGTCGGGAGTCAAGGTGTTATGCTTTGGTCGCCCTCTTGTCCTCGTTCCCATGGAAAGTATCGGTTTCAAAGATTTGGCTCTAACTTGAGGTAGGGATGTCCGATTGAAGTGGTCTAGAGCTTGTTGGAGAGCTAATGAGGTGTAATAGACCACTATACAAAGACCCTTAAGAGGTGAGAAGTGCTACTATTCTCTGTTTTAGGGTTTACAGGGTTATAGGCTGAAATAGTATTTTGAGCATAACTTGAGCTAGAAATATCCGAATGCAAAACTTCTTAGCTCAAATCGAAGCCCTCGATGAGTACTACGAGCCTATGTGATTAGATCTTGAAGACCTTAAAACCCCTATGACTGAATTAGGGTTTACTGTTTCTGCAAAAACCCTAATTTCTACCCCAAAGAGATATCGAAACGGAAAGGTTAAGGGCTCATTGGGTAGCTCTAAGGAAGCACTAAGAGCTCGTATGATCACCTTTAATTCAGTCCAAAAGGTTTGGGACTGAATTAGGGTTTTGTAAATCTGCAATTTTCTTGCCCAAGTGACCCTTTTGTGCCCCCAATGATCCTTGCTTGTTCCCGCACCTTTGTTAGCACCTTTTGCACTTCCTTTGCATCCCAAGGTCTGCAATTAATGTTTCACCAACCTCAATTGCCATGCATAGTCAAGATTTTGGAAGAATTTCGCCATAGTCTCCTTTGTAAATGGAGCCAAATCTCAACTGAAAATGCAATTTCTGAAATCAAAATACAATCCTCTTTGCATCCCACAATGCCATGAAAGCTCTTATGCAATCTTTGTCCATCAAGGCATTAGCAACATCCACACAATATGATGGAATAGGGGGCCCCATTGCCCAAATGCATCCATAAAGTCGATGTGAGGATTGTTGAGGACGCGCGTTGAAGCTTGCCGATCTCCCGGCCAAGCCCTTCTCACCCCTTCACCAAGTTTTCCTCCAAGGTGAAGGTTGAGGCCATTTCTTCACTCCGTGTACCTAATCCCTCTTTGTACCGCTTTTCCAAGGCAATCACGGCACAAAGAGTTCAAGACATTCTCCCCTTGGCCTCTCCAACCAATGCCAAGGTACCCTCACACATTGCTAGATTCTAGAAAACTTGAAGTGGTAGCAATGGTGAGTGTAGGTACAAAAATGATGTGAATGTAATGGAAGAGATCACTTACAAGTATATGGCATGACTCATGCCATTTACAATTTTCTCATGAATCAATACGCATGAACTCATGCTCATTCTCCTCACTCCAAGTGTTCACCATCCATCAAACAAATTCCAACATCAACAACATCCAACAACACATTGACACTTGTGAAATATGAGTTCAATCCCCCAAAATTGATCCAAGAGCTATGCTTTCTTATGCCAAAATGCAAGTCATAGCATTGAATGGCTATGTAGATGATTCAAGGCATCTATGTGGCATAAAGATAAGCATGAATGGCTCCCAAAAGCATTGAGTAAACTTGATACTCCATCAATGGCATGCTAATTGAATCAAAGTATGATCCCTTGTTTGGCCAAGGCTCATGTGGAAGCAATCCATTGCACAAATGCAAGCAATAATGCATAGACAAGCATCATTGGCATGTGAATGGTCAAGCCAAATGGTAAATGTCTGAAATTTAGGGTTTCTGAATGTAACCAACCCCAATCAACTCCCAAAGCTCCACCAAATGCTTCAAACTTGCAAGAGATTGATGGAATCACTCACCGATGACATCCCATGAGCTTCAATGGTGGAAAATGTTGAAGAATGCTTCATGTTGGAGAAAAACGTAGCTCTCTTTTGCTCTGAAATTTGCAGCCAAAATACACCTCCCATGTGCTTGAATAAGGCTTGAAAATATGCTCCAAATAATAGCTAAAAATCCTATTGCAAGGCTTCCATGTCTTGAGGTAGTAGAGCTAGGTGAAGCCTAGCTCTCCCTCTCCCAAATTTCAGCGCTGATTTGAGGCGGCAGCCTGCAGCAGCCCGCCGTTTGCTTCTTTACTCCCTCCATGAGATGATTAGAGTGCCAATCATGCATATGAAATGTTTACCACCATTGAACACATGTCGAACTGTATTCCAGTTAGCCTGAGCCTCATCTGTCCATGAAACCATAGAAATATGCCCTCTCACAACAATCATGGTTGGCCACCCATCACTTCATTAATTCATTCATAGAACAGACAGTAGGCCTCCATATCCTCCTCTTTCATTTCACATGTCGCAATGGTGAGAAGATCCTGCATGTTATGTGAAAACTCTAGCCATTTAAGAGGTTGTACATTTAGCTAGCTCTAACTACCTAAATACTCTACATTAGTAATTTTCTACCTTGGATCATATACATGACAAGCTAAATACTCTACATTGGTTATTTGCTACCTTGGATCATATACATGACAAACCGTGGTCACCCAATCTGATGTTCATTAGGTGTGGGTGAACTGTATCCACGCATGTCACAGGTCGCCAAAGCCGGTCCCGTCTCGCATTCGATCCACCAAATCCAATCTTGAAGTGAGTCCAATGGTGGACATCTTGAAAACATAGCACTTCTTACCCGAGGACCCTTGACCTGGAAACCTACTTCTGTGGAAAAAGTCGTAAGTGTACTCTCGCTTCAGCCTCAGAAGTGTATCTAAGTCAAAGCTCTCCTTTTTGAAGACCCTTGTCGGGCTGTAGTGACTGACCTCCGAAACCTTAAAAAATAAAATTTTTAAATATCACAATTTACTTATCTAGATTTTAATAACTCTTTTACACAAACCTGATTTCCTAACCAGATTAGCCTACCAGCTGTCTTCCACTCTAGTGGTCTCATCTCCTCTGCAATGTTGATGAACTCTTGTTCCCCAATGAAATGTGAGGAACCACCTTCTTGAACTAGTGCTGCCATTACGATTTCTTTACACATTTTTACCTTCCTTGCCCCAACATTACAATCCATCCTTAGCACCCTAGACACCATTTTCCTTGTCCCCTCAGTTAGTACCTTTGATATGCCTGCGCGTACATTATGTTTATGGGTGCCGATGTGTATCATTAATCTGGCCATCGTCTCGTTGGAGGGCATCACATAATAGATGTAGTAATTGCATGTAGCAATACACATCATTGGAATTGAGCAGTAATGGCAAAGGAGCTTCCCAAACGCATTGTTACACTCCTCTCCAATGGTTAGTACCTTTACCCAGTAAAATGTGATGTAAACGTGGGAAAAGTTCATTAACACACTTCAAACTACCTAAGCAACAGCTTCTCCGACATATTTATTTATTTCAAAAATTAGCATCCATACATCTCTCTCCCTCATCTCTCTCCTCTCTCTCCTTCATCATGGTTTATAAGATGAACATCAAAAAACATAACCATACAGACACATTAAAGAAGTTGGCACTATGAAGCAGTGTCAATATTATTACTATATCAAAGAAGTTGACATTATGAAGAAGTAGTGCCAACATTATTACTACATCAAAGAAGTTGGCATTATGAAGTAATGCCAACATTATTACTATGCTCAATACTTAGGAAACATGCTCATTAAGCTCTACGATGTGCAACCATTGATTGGGTTGTATTCCTAATTAATTGCTCATTCTCATTGTTGATGACTATGTATGTCCTCAAGTAAGCAATTACACTTGATATTCTAAGCTCAAACATATCTATCGTTGCTAGGTCGTTCTCCTTTGCTTTGATTATTTGCTTCAATTCCAATAATAAACTCCCTGAAATCCCTCCAACTTGGTGTACAAGTTTGGATTGTTTGAGTCATTCTTGTACATCTCATCAAGCGCCATGTATCCTTGCAAGATGATAAACTACATGGTAAGCTCTTCTAATGGTGGCGTGGTCATGACATGTAAAAAAACACAAAAAACATGATGGAAGAGAAGTGGACATTTGCACGTTGATGGAGAATAAAGAGAGTTTCAACCTTCATTACTTGCATGATAGGAGAGGGGGTTCTTGGAGAGGGAGATAGGACAAAGGACGCTTAGGAGAGAGGGCACTTGGAAGAGGGGGCACTGGGAGGAGGGGGCGCTTGGAAGAGGTGGCGCTTGGGATGAGAGTACGCTTAGAGGAGGTGGTGCTTGGGAGGATGGCTTTTGTGGGCCCTCCTCCCAACGTGGCCTATGGCATGCAAGCCACGTGGACACAATGAGTGGCCGCCGGTGCGGCATGCACGCCATGCGGCACACGCCATGCATGGCGTGGCTGCATGCCATGCGGCCACGACATCCATGGCTACCACGTGTAAGACCCAAGTACAACATTACATTATGGCTGCCTGGAAGACACCTTAGGCGATGATAGTATAACATCATGCCTCTTTCATTTGGCCCTATGTTCATGTCAAAAAGGAGTTGCTCTGAACTAAAGCCAGCATACCGCTCCTTTGGTTGATCAAGAAGCACCACGATCAACTTCAAAAACCCGATAGTTGCCACGATAGCTGGATCTGGAATACAATGCCACGCTCGTATCCAGGTCAGCAAATGATGCTAGAAAAAAATGTGAAAATTTGTAAAGTGGTTGACACATCTCTATGAATTGGATAAAGGACCACTTGGTCGACCCAAAACCACCCCTACAATGCCACTTTGTCACCTCCTTGCAAACCCAGCAATCCGCACGAACGAGGATTCTATCGAGGGATTGATCAGAAGCATAGAGAAGAGAAAATACCAATCAACAATGGCAGCATTCATTGTCTCAGAGGGATTCCCAAGCAAAGCACCCGTTCCATTCGATCGTCGAAGTGCAACCGGCCACGACCTATCATTGTGAGGTGAATTTGACACAATTTTAGAGGAGACCGAAGGATGGCAACGCATGGTTAAGGAGATGTTTGTTGTTTGGGATAGCAACATCGACTCAAAGCAAGAATGGGTGAATACCAATCCAGTCGAAAAAGAGAGGATTCCCAAGGTGAATTGTAGAGTGGTCCGATTTCTTGAAGAAGGGGAGGCGAAGTTCTTGTTGGTGCTGCTCATAATCAGCAAGTAAGTGCATGTCATCATTTACCTTGTTTAAAATGCATGCAAATTTTTCAAGATCACTACCATTCATGTGCTGAACACAATGGCACATGATATATTTATGATCAAGCGTGTGGATCTTACCGATCCACAATCATTGTTATCATAGTTTAGTGACGTTGATCGTACATGGACCCAAAAAGTTCTTACTCATCAAGGACCGAACAGATCCAAGTGGTTGAAGCTTCCCATGGCCTTCTTTTGTCACACAATTAGTTTTCAAGGTGTGTGCGCATTGCAATATGTTTTGATTTCAAATTATGTTTCTTAATGTTTTGATTTCGAAGTATGTTTCTTAAATAAATATAAACGCATTGCAGTGGGACTTTGATGCCACATTCCAGACCAAGATCAATGGCTTTCCTAAGTGAGGAATTAGAGAATACATAATAAATGTAGAAATGTTCGACAAGAGCTATAGGAATGCCCTAAAGGAGACGGAGGCACTTTTTACTAAAAGGAGACATGAGCTGGCACAAATTGCCAACCCCAACTGTGGGAAAAAGTTTTTTTTTAAGTGATCTCGTAGTACCAAGGCTGCGATTGCAAAGTCTAACAAATTCACTACTTTGAAGATAGCAAAGATTACTCGAGCACATGTTTCAAATGAAGAGTAAGATCTCCAGCCCTCTTGACGCGTTACATTTTTTAAAAAAGTAATTAGAAACCTAATGCTTATTTACAATGCAAGAAATGTAGGCTGACATATTGGTTAGTGGGCGAGTTCGTTATGAGAGACGCATAGATTCCGCCATCCAACAAAGCCTTCTTCATGTGGATCCATCATCATGTGTACTGGTTCCAATTGATCGACTACATGCTAAAATTGTACACGAAGCTGGAGGGTGGGCTCACCTGTAGTAGTAGCCGGCATGGCACGAAAGAGCCATAGTAGACTCTACAATAGACAACAATAGAGAGAATTAATGATGGTCCAAATACCCTAAGAACAAACCTAGCAGAAAGCAAGCATGGAAGTTGGCTTGCAGGAGAAGGATATAGACACATGATTTCTCTTTCGATGTATGTACTACCGATATAGCGAATGCAATTTTGCAAAGCACAAAGGCAATCTCTTACACTCAAGGAAAGCACATAGGAAGAGGCCAAATCTTGGAGAAACTAAAAGAACAGTGCTTTATAAGTCCTGCCCAAGTGGTCCGAATAGTTAATTATGCAATTGAAAGAGCACCCATATACAGGGTGCCTACCCCTCTTACTGGTGACAAAGAAAGTACACGTTACAAGAGGCCATCAAGGATGGTAATTGATATTGATTGATGAGGCCACGCATCGACCAGAGTACAACACACATGTAAGAGACTGCATCAATTTCAAAGAACATGATACAAGCAGTACTCCAGAAAAAGAACTGTAGAAGTCACAGAGGGTAATGCCATTGAGCGTGAGGTAAATGAAGCAATGTGGGAAATTCAAAGGACATGAATTGGCAGCAAGGTCACGTGTAGTGGAACACCTTGTGGGGGTAAGAGGTGTGGGAAACATATGGTCGGATCTGTTAAGGGTGTGCGTGTATCTTTTTTGAAGGCTGTTGCAATAAGCACCCTAATGGTCTCATCAGACAATGGATGTGGTTCTGCCCTGACCACATGCTTCATTGCTGTATTGTGGACAACAACATAGACTCAAATCCTAATCCACTACCCAAGATATGGCCAGTTGCTATAGGAACGAAAACTCACAGAGACAAGGAGGTATATTCATTGTGGAAAGGTAGATACCAGGTGTAAAGCAAGAAAGCAAAGGTGTTATGCCCACCCCAGCATGTAGCAGGGGGCTTCAAGGTCCTTTACTGCAACTTCAAAAGATCTGTCATATGGGTCCACCACTAACATAGAGGCTGGTGGCTCAGGCATGAGAAATGGGATAAGAGACAAGTACCGTACATCGATATCAGAGGAAGCAGCTAAAAAAATAAAGGCCACTTTGAAAATGAAAGCTATGGTGGTAGAAGAAGTGCAAAGAGTGGAGCACAAGTATGAAGTTTTGAAGATCGAATCACACGAGGATGATGCATATGAGGGAAAATATGCTGTGCATGTGAAAGACGAACCGTTGTTGTGTACAAGTCTAGATTTTGTAGATAGAGAAGCCAAGAAGAAGCCGTACCTTGAATGCAAGCACTTGTACTTCATTTATTTATGTGTGCTAGGCTTAAGCTAGAGTGAGAATATGTTTATCCACTTACCTATTCTTTCCGACCTCGAGCTTTACAATGCCTGCCTCTCGTAGGAGAACATACTCTAATTTAGATAATTGAATAGAAGGATAATCAGTTGACCTTCGATATTTTGGGATTTATGTAACCTTTGTGGAAGTCACCTCATTGTAGAGGGTTCTATTGTGCAATGTCTATCTCCTTCAAATACATACTCTCTCTTTCCCAAATAAGTTTAAAAGATGCATTTTTTATTGTGATGCCAAAATGCAAGAAAAGATAACATTAAAAAAGACAAATATAGTTTTTATTTTGAATGTTGAAAAGAAAGAGTACACCTCTCCCATTGTTGTAAATATAGAGGTAAGCTCCAAAGCAATTTGTTATACACCATTGCTACCAAGCCTTGTTAGTAGAGTAAGGCACCCTAAACCCTCCTTCTTTTTGTTTGTGATGGCATTATCAAATGTTAGCATTGAAGTTGCTGCTGCGCATATCCAGAGGGGAAAGGGCTCACATCCTTTTCACTTCCTGGAAATGATGATGCTATTTCTCAAGTTAAGGACAAAGTAGTGGGCTTAATTGTAATTTGGCGAGTCCATGGTTTTATTGATAGATAGTTTGAGCGTGTCTTGCTAGAGGAAGTATGGAAGGGTACCAACACCGTTCGCTTACTTTGTTCCTACACCCTGGAGAACAAGTGAGGCCCATAGTAGTAAAGATGATGGTTTCCACATTTTTGTATTTGGAAGGTGTACGTGAATGAACTTGGTTTTATTTTTAGCTTGAACAAATAATCTCAATATAGAGGATGTGATATTAACATATTTTTATGTGTTCGCTCCCTCCGAAGTAATTATGTCATGTTACTCTCTCCAACTTACTTTGCCCCTCTCTCTTCATGGAGGGGGGTTTCGTATTTATAAGTTGTATGTGAATGAACTTGGTTTTATTTTTGAGTTCAGACTAATAACCTCAATTGTATAGGATGTGTTGCTGACATGTTTTTTTGTGCACTCCCTCTAGCTCACTATCGCCCACTCTCTCTCAAATAATTATGTCATGTTTCTCTCTCCAACTTACTTCCCCCTGTCTATCTTCGGGGAGGGGCGTATCTTTTTGGAATCCGCTCGGCCGATTCCCAAAAAACGCTCGCTCAAAAATGCTTGCCAAAAAATCCCCCCTTTCACCTTATTTCAAGATAAATATTGATGGGTATTCAATGGGACAAGATTTAGGAACAAGATCTGTTTTTGCACACTGTAGAGGCATAAGCAAATGGATGCAGTGTTATTCTTGGTCAAGAAGGCACTGAAAAAATCAGGAAGTATTGGGCGACAAAGCAAAGGGAGAATTGAAAAAAATACAAGGAGAAGTAAAGAGTTGAAGAGAATAGGTCCGTTCGATGATAAGGAAAGAAAGAAGATTTGTAGAGTTGTAGCTAGCTCTTGGTATGAGCAGACGAAGGGCCTTGACAAATCTACTCTCGCAAGTAAATATTTGAAGAAATCCTCCTTCATCCCAATTTCAGGGATGTTCAACTTGAAGAAATGGGTTGCAAGAGAGTTGTGCTGGCCAACATTCGCAACATTTTGACAAACAAGTCAAAGTGTCCTGATCAAAAGATGAGATTTTCTTGAAGAGGTCATCTCTAATGATGGTATTTAATGGTGATGGTTTCAATGGACATGGTGGCAACAATAAATCTTTTAGCTTAGCAAAGGGAGCAAAGGTTCTAGTAGGTATCCAAAAGAGAAACCTCTACGCATTCAATATTCACCTGTAATTAGAAGAGGATGGAGTCTTGCTCTTACAAACATGCCAAAGACACCAACCTCAAAGTAATCACACACATGAGGTTAAAGATCTTGTTTTTAATTTTTTTACGTTAGAGACACGAGTCTCCTCCAACAAAAAAGATTTTTGTATAGCAAGCGGATAAGGAGACGTGCTATTGTAAAGCATCACATACATTTTCTTGATGAGCCTCAAGTTTGTACTCTAATTTTATCAGAGCTAAATTAAAAGCAGTCCTAGAGCACCTTAAGACACTCTCAAACTTGTATAAAGCAGAGTTAAATTACTTTACATTGACCCTAAAACACTTTTCACAAATTTGAAGTACTTTTAGATGGTTCTATAGAACTTTCAATAGTATAAAAGAGCTTGTAAGTATTTTACAAGTGGTCCTAAAGTACTTATACATGATATGAAGCACTTTTAAGTGATCTTACAAAACTTTCAATGGCACAAACATAATTCTAAGTATAATAAAGTGATATTGATTACTTCTAAGTGGTACAAACAAGTTCTTTTGTGCTTGAAAGTCTTTTAGTATTACTTTAAAATACTTACAAGTTCTTTTGTACCATTGAAAGTTATGTAGGACCACCTAAAAGTGCTTCAAAGCTATTAAAAGTACTTTAGGACCGGTGTAAATTACATTAGGACCGGATATAAGTACTTATACAAGATCGTAAAGTAGTTTGCAAAGTTCATGAAGTACTTTTAATAGCTCTAAAGCACTTTTAGGTGGTCCTAAAGTGTTTTCAATATCAGAAACAACTTGTAAGTACTTTAAAGTGATCGTGAAGTACTTCCAAGTGGTCCTATAGAAATTATACATGATCTTAGAGTACTTTGCAAAGGCCTTGAAGTACTTTTAATAGCTCTAAAGTACTTTTAGGTCATCCTAAAGTACTTTTAATAGCTCTAGAGAATTTGTATGTTTTTCAAAAGTGACCCTAAAGTGGTCCTAAAGTACTTGTATCTAATTCTGAAGAACTTTGCAAAGGCTAGAAGTACTTTTAAGAGCTCTAAAGTATTTTTTGGTGGTTCTAAAGTACTTTTTCCTGGTCTTGAACTACTTTAAAGTGGTCTTGAAATACTATTTAGTGGTCTTAAACTTCTGCTAAAAGTGGTCCTAAAATACTACTAAGTGGTCCATAAGTATTGTTAAGTGGTTCGGAAGTACTATTAATAAGTGATGCAGAAGTACTATTTAGTGGTACTACAAAAGTACTTTAAGACTTAAAAACAACCTGTGCATTAACAAAGACCTTGTTTTGTTGTAGGTGGAGTTATTTAAAAGATTCAAGGCTTGTTATTCATAGCTCAAGGTGTCTCAAAGATGCTTTGAGGGCCTCAAGCCCTTTTTCGAGTGTAAGTTAAAGGATCGATATACTTACCGTTGTATTTCAAATGTGGAAATGATGTTTTTTTGAAGGAATCATTTAATAACATGCAACATAACTAGTTCGAGCTTCACCGAACAACATGCACATGTGCTTTCTCTGTTTGTGTTTAGGGCATGATAAATTTTATGTGTGAAGTTGCATAGTTTGGTTACAATAATGTCACAACTATTTGGTAATCCTTACTATGCCCAAAGTTGGTAGACTTAATGTTCCATAGTTATAAATGCATAATGGGGCTATGGTGAATGTGGCACAAGAAGAATGGTCCTATGTCCTAACAAGATAATAGATAATAACTTGCTCCTCCCTGTGAAGGTCTTTTAAGATATAGAGACAGTCAAACTTGATGAAGATGGTGGAAAGAAAAAGAGAAAGGACCTTGTGGTGCAGCAAATAAAATGTAAGGATTTTTTATCCTTGGTTACATAGCAATTTTATTCAACACAACTTCATTTGTAGGTGGCAAGCTCAACAATACTACAGAGATTGTACTGAAAAGTTTCCAAAAATGATGTTGTCTAAGTAATTCACTTTGCTGAGAATTATTCCTTTAAAGAGCAGAATGAAATACATTCCATGCACTGGTATTGTAACCAGCTTACCCTCTTAGTGCACATAGTATATGTGTGCACTGATTTAGGTGATGTTAGATACATATGCTATGCTATGTGCATTTCTTACATGACTAGTGGCTTAAACATCACGGTCTTGCACTAAAACATCATTGGGTGTGGTTCGACAGATGTGCAACCCAGTTCAAATTCAAGCACTCTCTTATACTTTGTTGTTAGGCACTTTAGCCTGACTGGCATAGAAATGTTATGGATCTTTCCAGCTTCAGGCCATGGGAAAGGAGAACACGTTGGGGTTGAGCTGAGAGCCGCTCCCTTGAACTATGTTGCCTCACCTCCGCCTTCGCCTGAGCCTCTCGTAGCCCCATCTTGTATGTGACTCCCCTCTCCCCCTGTTGTCCTCTATGATCCCCACCTAAGTTTTCCTATTTTTTTCTCCTCTCTCCTCTCTCCTCTCTCCCTTCCTCCTACGTGCCACCCTCTTCCGTGTCCCCCGCCGTGAAGTACTCAGGCCTTCTCGGCCAGTGTTTCATTTGCAGGCATATGGGACACCTCGCCAGAGCTTGCCTTTGACGCAAGTCCAGGAGATCGCCTTCAATGGTCCCCTCGATCCTCGTTCATATTTTCCCCAGGGGTAGAGAGAGGCAAGCTCTCAGATAGTTGGGCACTAGCACCCAACCTTAAATGACTATGTTGCAGGGGCGGAGAGTAGTAGACCATTGGTTTGTACCAGGGGCATCAACCGACTTCTAGAGCTGAGCGCTGCTGTTGTGCGAACCACGCTAGTAGAGTATAGAAGTATTCAGTTAAAATAGAGAACCATTTTGAGCATTTATCTTAGCATCCACCCATTGACGATGGGCCCCTTCCAGTCACTGTGAGGGTACTAGCTCTCTGACCCCTTTGGTTTGGCGGCCGTTGGGCCCCATCGAGACTCCTCTAATTCTTAGATTTCTAGCTGGAACCACATAACCCTTGGTTAGTCCCTCCCAGAACCCTCTCTCTCTCAAATGGATCACTCCCAGTCATTCCCATCTCCCTCTTCTCCACCCCCCACCTCCTCCCCTCCTCCCCTCCTCCTCATCCCCCATCCTTGCCTTCGACTCTTCTTGCCAGTAGTCCCCCCTACCTTGTCCTCTTCCTTTGATCCTAAACTCTCTCCTCCCACCACCTCTCCAAAGCACTCCCATTGCTCTCTAGCAGCGCTTGACCCAGAGCAGCCAGAGGCAGATAGCATGCTCCGTCCACCGCCGCCGCCGCTTGATTCATCGATTCTCGAAGCCGGTAGATATGACCATCGTCACTTCCCTATTGAGGGCTCTCCCACTAGAGTTCCTAGTGGGTCCCCTAGGATCTTGGGGCTGCATGTGGATTATAGTTTCTTTCAATGTCTTTTGGTGGTAGGAAATGATATTTTTGAGGAGACAGTGGCTCCCATTTGGATCTGTGGTGTTTCATGATTCCAGACCATCTACACCACCAGAGAGTGGCATGATGATCAAGGATGGAGTGGGATTTGGAGTTGGTGGCTTTCGCTATCTAGGGGTAGGCAATTGAGCTCTCACACCATCTTCATGATCTGTGCATCACTGACATTCTCACCCAGAATGGATCTTCTCACACCATCTTCATGATCTGTGCATCGCCCGACATTCTCACCATCTTCTTCTTTTCCTTGAGTGCAGGATTAGGGATGGAGTGGGATTTGGAGTTGGTGGCTTTCGCTATCTAGGGGTAGGCAATAGAGCTCTCACACCATCTTCATGATCTGCGCATCACCGACATTCTCACCCAGGATGGATCTGGGAGGCTCAAGCCATAGAGATCAAGATGGGGAGGTGGTGTCCTCCAACCTAAAGGTGCTGCTCTTTGTGTTCCTTCAGATCTTAACACCCCTCTCTCCCTCTTACAGATACAACCATTGTGATTGATGGAGTTCATAGTATGCCTACTCTTGCACTCGCATAGAGTGGAGACACATGGAGGATAGGATCCGAATCCACTTGTTGGTGCACCTTTTCCCCAGGATCGATTTGCGATTATTCCCCATCAAAACCCCCGCCCAAGACTCTTCAAGTGGATGGCAGTTCTGATAGTTCTGCCTCCCACAATAATTGATATGCAAAAAGCCCTATGGAGCATTCAGGGTTTAGGGGGGCCTCAGTGCTTTTAGAGGTATGGCATCCCTAGAGGATAGCTTCATAGAGCTACAGTTAGGGAACCCATCGACATTGTTTTTCTCCAGGAGCACCATCTTTTCGAGGGGTGTACCTGATGGGAAGATTTTACTAGATAGGAGCCACACTTTTTGGTCTCCCTCTTTCCTGCCCCTGGGATGCAAGGAGAAGTTTGTATTTCTATTAGCAAGCAACTCTTATCGATAGTGATAGGCTCAACTGTCATAGTCTTTGAGCAAGTGCAGTGGGTTACCATTAGGATTGGAGAGGATTGCATGGGCTTCCTCAATGTTTATGCCCCAAATGCCATAGCAGGTAGAGTAATCTTTTGGAGTACATTCTGTTAGGCCCTTCTTCAAGCTGACTTTCAGTGCTTGGGTGGTGGAGACGTTAACATGATCAAGTTAGCAGAGGACTGACTCGGAGGAGGTGTGACTCCAATCTTAGGTGCAAAGTACTCTACATGGGAGGAGTTGATCCTGGCACTCAAGGGACATGATCCTTGGTATCTTCCATAGTTTCGGCACAACCCTAGGAGCCTGTGATTGTGGTTAGATATGAGGAGCACCAGTGCCAACCTCTCTCAAGTTGATAGATTCTATGTGGATGAGTGGGCTTGTGGTTTGTGGGGGAAATATTTGGCATCTTGGTAGACACCACTTTCTCTGATCATGTTCCAGATAGGACATGCATGCAAGTACTAGGATCCCAGATAACCTCATTATAGAACCTTGATATCTTCACAAGATAGAGCAGGTATGGGTGGGATTGGATGTTATCTCATGTTTTACGTGCACCTTAGATGCGGGCATTGGTAAGATTAGTAGATTTTTACAAGAGGCAGCACAAAGCAGATTGGAGGGATTTTGTGAGCAAGAGAGGAGCATGAGGGGTCTTGCTTCTCTCTAGTGTCTTTAGGAGAGTTCCCCTAATAGCTCGTGGATTGAGAGTCAGCTTCCTGCCACCCATACATATATTAGATCCGTTAAGGAGAGGAGGGTAGAGTATAGATACCATGCCAAAGCTTTCTTTTGGAACCAGGCCGCAGATAGAGTCATGGAGGGACTTCTTTGAGGTTGTAGGTCCCTATAGTAGTGAAGAGATGGTATTTGTAGGTTGCGAGGCTAAGATGGAGATATTGTTTTTGATCCCTCCCATGTGAGAGCCATCGCCCACAGAGTTTTTTCGATCCCTCCCCGAGAGGGTATGGCGGCACATGAGAGAGGTGGTTCCCCCCACTCTCCATTCCTTCTTATTAACTCCCTTCACAGCAAAGAACCTGGTGGAGGCATTGATTGATCTCCCTCGGGCAAAATGCCCAGGGTAGATGGGCTTCCAATTGTTTTCTTTCATTAGGACATTTTTTGGAGGTCATTCGTAGGGCCTTGTAAGAAAATGGTTGATTCTTATTTTCTCTCTCTAGAAAAAATCTTGAAATATTAAAATAAAGAGGATGTAAAAGTCATAAAAGTGTAGTCTCTAAGCTAGAGAGGTAAATTTTCTCCCAGGCGGCCATCTTAATGTTCATTGGAACCTTCTTTGAAATGATATATTCGAAACTGCAAGAATAAGGTTAGTTCGAGGATATTATTGCACGGAAGATAGTTTGGAGGGAATTAGAACCTTCATCTCCAATTTCAAAAGACAAATACAAGCCTTCTCTCACCATAACCAATCCTATTCTTTCACTCTGCATCATATGGTATACTTACTCATTCCTAGAACACTCCAATTGAGAACAACCATGTACACACTCATTCTATTGAAGAGTCCAATCATGAAAGCATTAAGAGAAAGTACCATTTGCACATTGATCTAGATAGTGCGTATGCACCCATTCAAAAACGCAGAAGTGGACAACTATTCCTCTCATCAAATGTTAAAGATCATATGAGGCTATCAGGGGAGCAACACATAGACCTTTCGTGTGATGGCTCCATCTATCCTATTGACCCTTGTACTGCTTTACATCCTCCCTTTTCAAATCCCACAACTCTCTTACGTTTTGCAGGTGATGGCGCCACAGGCTTACTAGGATATTGCAAGTCAATTTCTTACATACAAGAAAGAGAAAGGCATTAATTCACAACACTTAGCAAATGAGCTTCTTGGCTTGTCTGGTGAATGCAAGACATAGAAAGTTAGATTGGAAGAACAAGAATGTCAAATCAATAAACTAAGAAGTGACCTCCATAAATATAGAGAAAAAGACACAATCATTGGATGGCGCATACGGAAAAGAAAGCTCAAAAACGTCGAGAACTTGAGGCTTGGTTCTGGAGGCCTCAAGAAGAGAATCCAAGCCATAAGGTAAGATTGCACTGAATGCATTCCCACATTCACATGTCTTTTGTGTTAGCAATTAATATTATTTTATTTGCTGGGCTTCTTTGGGATTTACATGTTCTCTACGTTAGTAATGAGTAGTGTTGTATTTGTAGGGTTGTCATACATCCTGACAAAGAGAATATTAAGCCCAATCTCAATCCAGCAAAGCAACTAAAACCATTTGTGACATCAAGAATGGCAAGAGAAATGATAAAAGAGAAGAAGTTCAAGGTGGTTCAATGAGATATAGTTGATGAATTTGTAACCAACAATATAGTTTCATATTCAATACGCTATGGATTCAAGTGGAGTCAGTCGTAAGGGTTATAGTGCCATCTAGAAGTCAGTGTCATCTCTCCTTGAGGCCAAAGGCATTAAAGCAAAGCTACTTCCAACACCTATAAAAGTTTGGAGACATAGGGAGGAATTAAACACAGAACAGCTTCACTATGTTGGTCACTCATACCACATTGTAGGAGAGTTTAAGGGAGAAGGTGGCAGCATATTCTACAATGAACACAACAATATATTCATGGACTTGGAGCTCTTGCAAAAAAGTATGGTGGAGTTCTTTGATATTACATTTGAGGAGGTAGGAGGTGTACTTCAGTTTGTCATCAAGCTTGATGAGTGCAATATTATCAAGGAGAAAAAGACAAAAAGGGTCACAATAACACTTATGAATAAGGCTCTTTGTAATTAGAGTAGGGATGATTTAAAGTATTTTAGTGTGCAGTCCAAGACAAACATCTGGTGGCTAGGTTTATTTGAGGTCAAGAAAGAGGACCATGAATCCTTGTTTTGGGTATTTCATTAGATACATATCCCCAATCTCATCAAAGAACACATGAATGCAAACAGGATGCTCCATGTAGAGAAAAGAGGGGAATTTCAAGTCCAATGGCATCTTGCAGGTGATTTGAAGACTCTCAAGTGCTTATTTAATTGTAGCAAAGGGGCCAATGCAAAGTCTCCATGCCTTTACTACATGGACTCCGCAAGGGTGATGGACTCTAAGTGATGGAGACGACCACCCAACAAACAAATTTTGGATGAGAACTTTAAACCAGTGTTTGAGATTCCTCTTTCCAATGTGTATATATGCACAATTCATGCTTTGTGTCGTATCATAGAGAAGCTGGTATATCTTCACATTGGTTTTGCTTGGAAGATCAAGAATGTAGCAGAGAGGAAAGAAGCCATCAATGCATTGGAGAAGGTGCTATCAGAAATTGGACTACATGGAGGTAATGTCCAGATTCTGAAGGACACTAAAAAGTCATCAAATGAAAAGGAAATTTCAATGAAGCCCTCCATTGGAGGTGTTAAGGCAAGAAGATTTCTTTCCAAGCCAATGAATAATCAGCAACATTAGTTTTTGACCTTCCCTCTTCCAAAAGATTGGTGGCCACTCTTGTTTCAAACAAGAGTTGAACCCTCAAACCATCAAGCCAAAGGAAAGCTCTCAAATTATCTATGTAAGTTGGAGATTCTTCTCTTTTCTAATTCTTTTATGGTTTTTTATGATAGGGATTTTATAAGCTCCTCATCCTCTATCATGAGTGTCTAGACCTTTGCATGTTCTTTAGCCTTTTGTTTCTAATGTTCTTCCAAGTTTTGCATGTGTGCGGAATGTTTTCTTTGTGGAACTACTATCTATTTAGAATGTTCCTCGTATGCCTTTGCATGATCCATTTGTTGGACTTAGATCCTCTCCCCCCTTGCTTGACTTAGTTTGTGTTGCAATTGCTTGTGTTTCTCTTCCCACTTATTGGCTACTATAGATGGCCATTAAGTCATCATTGTCTTTTTTTATAGCTATTCTCTATCTTGTTTCTCAAAGTGAAGCTATATCTCTTGGATTCTTAGGGTGAGTCTCTACTAAATGATTCTGATAGTTTTGTAGCTTTCCTCTCATTCGAGTATACTCCTTAGCAAAAAGTTTGGGGTGCTTTTCAAACAACACTTCATATTGCTCTCTTTCCTAACTGGTCAGATCATTTGCAAGCATCCCCATTAACTCAGCTTTTGGAATGTTGTGTGTCTCACCTTGAGCACAGACTAGTTCCGTTATGTGATTTGGTATTTGCATGCCATAGATATCTGCTTCTAGCTCCAACAAACTTTGATCCATTGCTGATTACTCATCGGTTTTATCTAAGGAACCAGTAGAATAATCCTCATAACTATCAAAAGAAGCTAAATTTACTCCTCTTTCTGACTCTAACTTTTCCCCAATCTTCAAAAAATTGCATGTTTTTAAATCATATCTTATCCTCTTTCCTTTGGGCCTATCAACAAACAAATCAATACATCCCCTGTACCAGTCTTACCTATTACTTCGAGACCCAAATCATGTGTTGCTTGCTCAATCATAACACACACCTAAGCTCCACCATCTATATAAACTTTTCTTACTTTCGTGTCCTAAATCTAGACATCAACAATGGGAAAAATGTCAGATACAATATACAATTGTGAACCACATTAATTTGAGGCGTTTTAAACTTGACTCTTCTAACACTTTTTGCCAGCTTATGCCATTGTCGTCTTATACTAGAGTTTAGTTGTAAAAGTTGACCATATGTAATGACTTCCTTCTTATGCTTCACATCTGTCAAAAGACTATAAAGAGTTTGCCCTTCACCCAACTGAAAGTCCTCCAAACCAATTTTTGTTCTTCTAGCTCTAGCTCTTCCTTGCTTGCTAGATTTCAGATTCGCCATGGCTGATTTTCCTTTCTCTCTTTTCTTCTTGTCCCTTATTTCTTTATCAAAACCTTTTGGCTCTGATATTTGCATTATGCACCTTATTCTTCTATTGTTCCAATGCCAGTCTAACTTCCTCAACATAAGTATCAAGGTCTTTGACTTCCATATTCTCCTTAATAACCCCATGTAATAGTCTTATAAATCTATCCTTCTTCAAGAAATCTGGTGGTATTTTATTTTCCCCTAATAACCTCACAATTCTTCTCTAGACCTCTTCAAACCTTACAAAAGCAACGATCTCTTCTTCTTCTCCTTGGTATAGTCTACTAAGTTCCTTCCAAAGGTTCTCTGGATTATCAGTCCTCCCGTACTTTCTTCTTAATGCATTTCTCAATTTCTCCCAACTACCCCTCTCCTCTTTTGTTAATACATCCTCATACCATTCCCTAGCCTTACCTTCTAGAAGTAATCTTATCATTCGAACTTTATATACATCATCATCCCTGTTGTTCCTCAGGGCTATCAATTCCACTCTCCTCAAGAGAACTGAGTGACATCCTCTCCCCTCTCACCTCTCAAAACATTATATGAAAAATCACCCATTGGCCGTGAGTTGATCAGCAAGTGGATTCTAACCTCTCAATCAAAGCACTAAATAAGAACCTTCTGATCCTTAGTGGTGGGGGCACCAAAGCATATGTGAGGTTGCTAGGTGATGGCCTCTATAACACCACTTGTAGACACACAAGGAAAAAATGTAAAAGGGTTAGAATTATGGGACACTAAAATCCCACCTCCAAGGGCACCAATCAACTTTGCACCTATCCTCTAAAGAGAATGTGGGAAAGAGAGAGACCTTGTGTTCCTTATAAAACACACACACACACACACACAAGAGTGCAAGACACAAGAGAGATGGATGGCTAAATTTTCTCCTATTTTCTTCTCTTTTATACAACCATATAACTAAAAATAAGAGGACATACATAAAGGGAAAGTACTCTCCTGCAAAAACATACAAAGTGGTCGGTCTATAGTGTGAACCCAACTATATGAGTTGGCGCTATAACTACGCCATAAATCTAGCACTTGAAAGTGGCTGTCACATAGCCTGTCATGCACAGGAGGCATATCAACCATAATTTCACCAACCGTGCCAGTGGCATAAGTGTGGAAGCTGTCACCCAGGTCATCAATGTCCGCTTATAGCACTAGTGGGCTTGATATCTCAACACTCCCCCTCGAGTTCAACTCTACACACCGAACTCCAAGTAAGCTCCTAAACATTTGGAGCTTCTCTGTGCCCAATGCCTTTGTGAAAATGTCAGCCACATGATCCTCTGTGTGCTAAAATATATCAGATCTACAGCACCTACTCGAACCTTCTCTCTCACAAAGTGATAGCACACCTCAATGTGCTTCATTCTAGCATGGTAAACTGGGTTACTAGCCAACTGTATGCTACTCATGTTGTCACAATAAATGACAACTTCCCTATCCACGAGCTCACCCATATCACTAAGTCGTTTTTTAAACCAAGCTACCTCTCACAAGCTACCATAGCAACACCCCTATACTCTGCCTCTGTACTTGACAAGGCAACTATTGGCTTCTTCTTATTGCTCCAACTCACAGCAGTACTCCCAAAAGAGAATATAAATCCAATGGTAGATCTCCTGTCTACAACACTACTAGCCTAATTAGCATCTGTGTACCCATGTAGCTGTATCTCTATACCAACCTCATAGAAAAGTCCATAATCAACTTTGGACTTTATGTACCTGAGAATCCGTCTAGCCGCATCCAAGTGTGGCTTCCTAGGGGCTAGCATAAATTGACTCACAAGTCCAACAACATAACTCATATCTGGCCTAGTGGGGTCCTCTAAAATCTCACTTGTATCTGCGAAAGACGAAAAGCTTTGCGTTATGCTACAATGGCATTGAGATAGACTTACAGCTTATCATACCATACTTGGATAACACGTCCAAGCCATATTGCCTGCAACAACAACAAAATGCCATGAGGTGATCTCACCACCTCATGCACAAAAATATTGCAGCTCACCCAAATCCTTCATCTCAACTTTTGCTTCAAAAGCTTCCTGACATCCTATATGTCAACATCACTATCACCAGTGATAATCAAGTCATCCACATAGATGACTAATAGCATGATCCCTCTATCTGTCTTTTTCACATAAAGTGAAAAATCTACATTAAATCTAATGGTAACAAGATACTCCTCTATCTTGTTTGACCATGCTCTAGGTGCCTGCTTCAAGCCATACAAGGATTTGCGTAACCTCCACACAAAATCTAGGTGTGCATTACTCTCGTAACTTGGTGGCTGCATCATGTAAAATTCTTCTTGCAAATCTCCATGCAAGAAGTCATTCTTTATATCCATCTAATGTAAAGACCAACCCTTTGTTGTAGCCATAGCAATGCGACTCTCACGGTTGCCATTCTTGCAATCAGGTTGAATGTCTCTTCATAGTCAATGCCATAAGTCAGTGCATAGCCTTTGGCCACCAATCTTGCCTTATACCCACTCACTGAACCATCAACGCTATGCTTAACTTTATACACCTACTTACATGTAATTGCCTTCTTTTCCTTAGGCAAAGGCACTAACTTGCATTTTGCATTTGTATCCAATGTTTCCATCTCCTCACATTCATGGCATCTTCCCATTTCTTATTTCCAAGTGCAGGCTGCTCAAAACAAGTGGGATCTAATTCTTGTATTGATTTAACCATGTAAACATAATGATGGGATGTATATCCATCATATCTCAACCTCTCAACATGGTACCTAACCTCGTAGACCTACGTACACCTGGATCACTGCTAGGTGTCCTTAAAATAGCCCTCATTCTCCTTACACCAGGAGTAACCACAGATGGAATTCCAAGCTCCTCTCATCAAAGCTTTGCTTAGAGCCGCTAGAGTTACCATCCACATATAAGTGACTTGCTGATAGATCAGGCACAATATATTGATCTACCTTTTCCTTCCCTTTGCATGATATATGTCTACCTGTATTTGTCCTCAACCTACCTGTATTTGTCCTCAACCTACCTGACCATGGGCTAACATTGGATCCACTGTTAGAGGACTCTCTACGTCCACTAAGCACCTGTGAGATTGATGCTCTACATGTGGTGCAACATCAACACTTCTTACATTTGTATCTTCTATTACCTTCACTACAAGTGCATACCAGCTACTCATCTCGTCAAAGAAAACATCTCTGCTTACTCACAGCTCACAAGTGGTAGGGTTATAACATCTATAACCTTTCTACTCCATTACATAACCAATAATAAAGATGCATTTCTCTGCCTTTGGATCCAACTTTATTCTCGCTTCATCAGGAACATGAACATATGCAATACACCCAAACACTTTCAACTGAGACACGTTTGGTCTTATGCTTGTAAATTTTGGTTCATGCATCATACTATGAAAAGTTGTAGTGGGTGCCCTATTTATAATGTGACACCAGTTGCTACTGCTTCTACCCAAAAATAATGTGGCATATTCTTTTCAGCCACACCATCAAGGCACGTGCCACTTCTACCATGTGCCTGTTTTTTCTTTTTGCAACACCATTTTGTTGTGGAGTGTACTTGCATGTAAACTGTCTTGTGATTCCCTACTTCCTCAAGAAATCGCTGAACTCATTGGAGAAATTATATTCTCCCCCACCATCTAATCTTAGGCATTTTATTTGCATGCCTTTTTCCTTATCGACCAAGGCTTTATATCTCTAAAAGTGAGCAAACACCTCACTTTTATCCTTCATGAAGTAAACCCACACTTTCCTAATGTGGTCATCAATAAATGTAACATAATACCTGCAACCTACAATTGTTGTAGTCTTGGTTGGTCCACATACATCTGAATGTATGACATTTAATGGCCTTACGCTGACATGCTTTTCATGTGTGGGAAAGCATGTTTGGCCTGCTTCATATACTTTGTGCATACTATTAACCTTAAACTTTGGCAAACTTGCAAAACAATATTTTGGGCCTGCATAGACTTTAGTCACTGTACATTCACATGACCAATGCACTTATGCCATATATCAATATCTGCAATGACATTTGTTTTATGCGCAAACATGGTTGCCTTTACTTCAGGTATGTTCACATCCAAAGTAAACATCCTGCCATTTTTGTTACCCTTTACAACCAAGCGACAGTGATTTTTGAAGTCTTCCACAAAACATCCTTGAGGATTAAACCTCACTTGCAGACCCTGTTCAACCATCTGTTTAACAGAAACCAAGTTCTTTGTAATATTTGGGACATGAAGTACATCTACCAAGTACTTTATATTGCCATCCTGCATAGACAATGGCACTTTACCAACATGCGTAATGGGATGTGTAGTATCATCACATGTTTCTACATAACCTAGTTTTTCCATTTTCTACATGTCTCATACCACTCAGCATGGTCGTTCATGTGGTTAAAGGTGCTAGAATCCACATACCATGTATCTTGAGATCATGACACATCTCCTGTTATGGAGTTGAGCATGTGCTGCATCACAAACATATGCTCACTTATGTTATCATCTCCCTGTTTACTAGATGATGCATAGTTACCTTGCTGCAATTTTTTACTTCTAATGTCATTCTTCTTTTTATAGCACTCCTTTTCCATGTGCCTTGGTTTGCCACAATAATAGCACTTTTGTATTTGCATTCTGACTTCTTTTCCAACCACCTCGGCCTCTTTGGCTCCCCCTGCCTCTAGACTGGCCTCTTCCACCTGTGTATGATTGGCTGATGTGAATCATTAGATTGTTGTTGTCCATAATTTTGATTTCCTTGTTGGCCACCACCTTGGCCTCCTCGACCACGACCTCTACCTCTGCCTCTACTTGAAGTAGAGTAAAAGGCCTATTCTGATGTGTTCTTGCTTTGTGAAGAAGACTCCTCACCTAGTGACTTTTCCTCTATTATCAACATAGACACCAAGTCTTAAAAGTTGAGAATATTTTCCCTGACTGCAATGGAGGTCTTGAATGGCTTGTACTCTTTGCCAAGCCCATTCAAACACACACTCACCAAATTATCATCTTCCACCGATACATTGATGGATCCAATGGATTCAAAGATGCCCTTGATATTTAAAGCCTATTCATTGATAGACATGCTTTTCTTTTCCATAGTATGCAGCTCTTGCTTTAGCTGCAATTTCCTTGCCTTTGTGTTGGTCTAGAAATTTGCACCAAGTTCTGCTACAACTGCTAGAGTGTTGACATCTTGTATGTGTCCTATCATCGTGTCTGTGTGAGACTAATTTTGAAAGACAATACATGACTTTCCTTGCACCTTGGTTTCAATCCTTGAAATTTGCCTTTATGTTTGCTGGAGTGGCACTCGAGGGGTTGCACTACTAGAAAACCCTAGGTATCACTCACGTGCGTTTAAGAGGTATTAAAAAAACCCCTTAACTAAAAATTTTTCCCCAATAAAACAACCCCTCTTTACTTATGAACTAAATGATTTTTTTCTAAAGTTGAATTAAGAAACCCCTCCTATTAATGTAATCGTGTTAATTTTTCTCAATGTATCTAATTAAAAAACCCCTCCTGTTGAACTCACGTGGTACACTAACATTTTTTGAGGTGAACCCCCCGAGGAGTGGCATTCTCTTCAGAAAACTCAGGAGGCTCCTCATTGTCTCCTTCGACATAGTTCTAAAATTCTTTAACTATAAGGAAATTGGTCATTCCAAACTTCCAAGCATGGAAGTTGTTCTTGTCTGGCTTCTCTCATTGACAATCTAATTGATTCCGTCATGACATGTTTTCCTACGACACAACAATAAAAAATCTACAATAGACAATTTTTGTATGCAACCTGTAGCACATCAGTATCTTCTCTCTGTGACTACTGCAACGGTACTTCATCACAACCTGTAGGTCACCAAATCTGACCAGAGTACATGTACATACACCCAATCTCAACAATACATGCGCAAACACTCTCTGCACTCCTAAAATGCACTGCTAAACTACAATAACCAGATTTTGACTAGAGATAATTCTCAACCAAAACTTCTCGAAATTGTTGAAAATACCTTGTAGTTACAAAATGGAGACCAAGACATGCCCGAAACGTGATTCTAGCCCCAAAACTTTATTACAAAGTATTATGTACCACACAGACACCTCCAAGCCTGTTGTGTGAGTGAAGAAAGGTCCTCAATCAGAGATGTGTAGCTCCCGGAGCTATTGAGGGGAGTTGTTGTAATGAAGCAATACCTTTTAGTTTAGGTCTAGAACCTTGGTCATGGACTCAAGTATAAAAGGGGGCTCATGGACTATCATTGTACCTTTTTGACACATTTACACTTTTTGATATCTTTTGATATTAGTCATCATGACTCTTGGAGCCTCATGGCTTTCAACCTAGGCCTATGGAAGGTTGTTTCCATCCTCTTGATGGGAGGTTAACTCACTTAGGCATCATGGCCATTGTATGAGATTATCCTTAATCTTATATTAATCCTTGATGATTTTTTCTTAATCTGAGCTTTATGATCACTCCATTCCAATTGGTATCAGAGCTCTTGGATTAGATCCCTAGGATTAAAGTCTTTGCCTTAGATCCTTGCTTAGGGAGTGATTAATGATAATTATTTTTAGATTATACTTAATAATCTAATTTTTAGAATGCTTTTGCTTGATCTTGATTAATGATGATCATTTTTAGAATAGTGTTAATCTAATTTTCTGAGTTGATTTTCTTAATCTTGATTAGTATTAATCATTTTTGAAATTTATTTTTACACAGGTTTTAGATTTGCTAATATCTTGTTTGACAAGATTAGCAATGAAATTTCTATTACTCATTTTCAAATTTGTATTAAACGTTGTTTTCAAAACCCTAATCCACTTTATTGTTTGTTTTCTTAAACTTCTTGATCTTGATTTTCTTGATTTTTGAAATTAGGGTTTATAGAGATTTTAACGACTAATATTGAGGGATTTTCTTGCGTTATCTTGCTTAGAGAGCCTACAGTTTCAAATATTAATCCTTTAAGCTCTTATTTCTTCAAGAACAAACCCTAGATTCCTGAATCTTGAGTTCTTAGAAGAAACATTGCAAGAAGCAAGTTGTTGTGCAGAAAATCCAGGTTGATGTGTAGAATTTTCAGAATACTGTGCAAAACATTCATATTACTGTGTTGAGTATTACAAATTTCTGTGTGCAAAGTTTTCAGATTGTCGTGCAGAAATTCAATACATTTTTAAGGAAGTGTATAGAAATTCGATATAGTTTCAAGAATGTGTGCATAATTTTGGTGTAGATTTCAAGGTTATGTGCAGTTGATACAGATTTTCAAGGATTGGTGTAGATCTACAGTGGAAAACAGAGCAATTTACAAAGCATGCAAAGTTTATTGTGCTAGAATTAAATCTTGATACAGAATAGAACAATAAGTGATTCTCGATCAAATCTTTCTAATCTTGATACTTTCATTAGGGGAAGGTTGAGGTCTATAGGGGCCCTTTAAGATGCCATGTGATTAAAAGGTTATTAAGGAAAAGAGCCAATCGTGTGATGCCATGTATACAAAAATGTTGGGTGATTAAAGGTGGTCAAAAGATTCTCTAGAAGATGCCTTTTTGTACTTTTCATTTCCAAAAAGTGGGAGGGAAAGTTTTTGAAATTTCGGACGTCCATAACTTCTACATATGAGCTCAAAATTTGTCGGAGATTACAGATCCAGAATCTACTCGTCGAGCTCTTTCCATAGATATGTCACATGATATAGTTTTGCTCGCTCAATTTCAAATTCAATTTTGGCGGGAAACTTTGAAATTCAAACTTTTAGCCGTTTGAAGAACAAGAAGGTATCTAAAGTCAAAGAAACTTAACGTTTTAACAAAAAGTCATTAAAATCATAATATGGCAGCTTAAAGGGCCCCTATAGACCTCAACCTTCCCCTAATGCTTGCAAAGAAGTTACACAAAGATTACAAATCTATTGGAGTAGTACAAATCTACATAGATTAGTATAAATCTTGATGCATTACAAGTAAAGGAAGCAAGAAAAGTGTCATGAAAACACTGTTTACAAGCACATACCTTGGTTTATAGCATTTTAGCACATTTCCATCAAGAAGATGTATAGCATGTTGTTCTATTACAGATCTGAGCCCTTCTTCACCGACATCATGCTGTGATGACACATCATATTCATGTCACATATGGATGTTTGAGCTTCAAATGTTGTTGCCTAGCTAGTTTAGACACTTATTTAATGAGGAGGATGTTCGTGCCAGATAGTCCAGACATTCTACATATGGTGATTTTGTTGAGGATCTATGTGGTTATCTTTACATGGATGGTTCAGCATTGCTTTCATGGGATGATGTATGTGGGGACTTAATTGCGCGCCCTACATTTGTGAGCATAGATGACTATATACGTGAGGATGGGTATCATTATGACACGCATTCAGTGGACGATGATGTGGATAGTGATGATGATCATCATGTTGATGTGATGATATTATTATTGACATATGTATACATAGTGATGGTCATACACACCTATGATGACATTGATGTATCACACCCACATACCTATGATGATGTATCATGCACACATACACATGATGATATTGATGTATCGCACACACATACACATGATGATAGTGATACACGTGCACATGTTGCCACTCACACATATGTACATGATGGTGATGTATGTGATAGTGATAGTGAGAGTGATGTGTGTGAGTCAAATCATGTGGGCATGATCTTGATGGGAGGGATGGCAGTGAGCATTCCGAGCATTGTGATTGATGATACACCTATGTCTACCTACCTTCTAGTGGATCATAGTGATGCATTGGTGAATTATAGTGATGCATTAGACTATCATGGGTATGATACTTCACATGTTGATAAGCACATCATAGACCATGAGGAGCATAGACCTGAGGTTCTAGTATTAGATGTGTTGGGCTACTCCTCTAGAGTTGTTACATGTGGAGAGATTTTGGATATGACTACTACTCTCCTAGTTTTCATAGCATTCCTGATAGCATTCGTGTGGATCGAGTTGTTGTGATTGAGCAGTCAGGGATAGTGCATGAGAGTAGTGAGATGAGTTCGTGGAGGTGATACATCGTACGAGTATGCATATTGATCATATTTTTAGCATATCCTATGACATTGACCTCGAGAGATTAACATTTGATCTAGGTATTTTCTTAGATCGAGTTGTTATTGGAGATTGATTTATCATGGGATTTAGGTCATATAGAGACACTAGTAGAGTTTGTCTATACCTTTGGGGATGACCTTAGTGGCCTTGGAGATTCCATTGATAGTGAGTCGGTTGATACCACTTATCTCTCTTATGTAGACACTTTGTCAGTGCTTAGTGATGGTGATCTTTATGATGATCCAACTTTTATCTTAGAGGGACACACACATATAGAGTGTCTTGCAGATGGAGATATTGTGCATGGGTCGGATCATACTCATACATACATTGATATGGTGGATCATGCCTTCGACTTTTTGAGTGGTGCTACATGTGATGGTGGGATGGACCAGGGTTGTATAAATCCTATCCCTCCCCTACCTAGTAATATTGGACCAACCAATTAAAACTACCTTGAAGACTTGTAAGGCACCTCGCTCCCTTGGAGGGAGCAAGGTTGTATAAATCCTATCCCTCCCATGCCAAGTAATATTGGACCAACCAATTAAAACTACCTTGAAGAATTGTAAGGCACCCTTATTTATGTCTTAAAAAGAGTTTCTTGTGATACAATCTATACCATCAATAAAGTCCAAGTAACATTCTTATTTTAGCAATTATTAGAGCATTAAGTATAACTATTACCCAATAATTACATCCCCAACATTGACATAGGCCCAAAGAACCATCTCAGAGCCCAGACATAAGTCTACCCGCGTGAGCCTCTTTCAAATAAAAAAAAAGTGTGGGCCACAAAATGTGAGCCCATTAAGGCATGAGCCCACAAGCACGATCTAGGAGCCAACATGCATGATCCCCTAGACATGAGCCCACAGCCCACAAACGTGGTGACATGAACATATAAAAAAAGAAGGGTCTAAAGAATAAAAAAACTCAAACTCAAGAAAATAACATTTTTTTTCATGCAAGTTTCACAAAGTAAAACAAAACTATATTAATAACCAAGGGATTACACGAGCTAAGCTATCATATAATTAAGTGAGTGTGCATAGGTTGTATATAAAGGACACCTAGAGTGAGGCACCTAGATCTATAATCTTCTCCACCTCTCTCATATTTGCTCCACCTCCCCTACATCAATGGGAGGTGCCCATGATCAATAGGATTGCACCTACAGTTTCACTGAGTCTAGTCTAGTAAATGAGGGATCTAATAACCTTAGACATATGCAACATGTATACATAGGAATTATAGTACTCATATGACTCATAGCTCTCTTGTTCTAAACTCTCGGAGTCTAATGAAAAAGTCACCGAGTACTATTATACTGGTTGTTAATCCTAACATGCTACCTTGCACACAAGAGAGAGAGAGAGAGAGAGAGAGAGAGAGAGAGAGAAGAAGAAGAAGAAGAAGAAGAAGAAGAAGGGAAATAACATGCAAGGATTGAGTTCAGAGAGGTGCACTTAGCCAACCTAATGAGGGTTAACTCCTTGATGTGAAGCTGCTAGGCGCTCACTCCACCTCTACTTGTGTCATCTAAGTAGAGATTCAATAGCTAGGTAGAGAGTAAGGAGGGAGCTATGGAAAGTTCAACCTTCACGCCATTGGATGTCATACATTCAGATGTATGGAGACCGAAGGCAGGGAATCAAGAGGCAATTTATGTGTGCAGGTACACTCCACAACAGAATGGTGTTGCAGACAGGAAAAACATGCACATTGCAGAAGTGGCACGTGCCTTGATGGCTGAAAAGAATATGCCACATTACTTTTGGGTAGAAGCAGTAGCAACTGCTGTGTACATTATGAATAGGACACTGACTGTAGCTGTTCATGGTATGACTCTTGAATAGCAGTTTACAGGAATAAGACGGGATGTGTCTCACTTGAAAGTGCTTGGGTGTATTGCATATGTACATGTTCCTGTTGAAGTGAGAACAAAGTTGGATCCAAAGGCAGAGAAATGCTTCTTCATTGGTTATGCTATGGAGAGCAAAAAGGTTATACATGCTATAACCCTACCACTCGTGAGATGCGAGTAAGCAGAGATGTTGTCTTTGATGAGATGAGTAGCTGGTATAGAAGATGCAGATGTAAGAAGTGCTCATGTTGCACCACATGTAGAGCAGCAATCACATGTGCTGAGTGGATATGGGGAGTCCTCAAGCAGTGGATCCAATGTTAGCCCATGGTTAGGTAGGTTGAGGAATGATGCAGGTACACATGTATCATGGAAAGGTAAGGAGGTAGATCAACCTTTTGTGCCTGATCTATCAGTAGGTCACTCATATGTAGATGGTGACTCTAGTGGCTATCTGAGAAGAGCCTTGATGAGGAGCTTGGCATTCTGTCTATGGTTGCTCCTGGTGTAAGGGTGGCAGTGATCCAGGTGTACGCAGGTCTACGAGGGCTAGATACCATGTTGACAAGTTGAGATATGATGGATATACCGCCCATCATCATGCTTACATGGTAAAAGCAATACAGGAGGTTGAGCCCAATTGCTTTGAGTAGTAAATTGAAAATAAGAAATGGGAAGATGCCATGGATGAGGAGATGGTAGCATTGGATGCAAATGCAACATGGGAGTTAGTGCCTTTGCCTAAGGAAAAGAAGGAAATTGGATGTAAGTGGGTGTATCTATTCAAGCACAATGCTAATGGTTCAGTGAGCAGGTACAAGGCAAGATTGGCTGTCAAGGGCTATGCGCAGACTTATGACATAGACTATGAGGAGACATTCAGCTCGGTTGCAAGAATGGCAACCATGAGAGCTGTCATTGCTATGGTTGCAGTGAGGGGTTGGTCTTTATATCAAATGGATATAAAGAATGCTTTCTTGTATGGTGATTTGCAAGAAGAAATGTACATGATGCAGTCTCGGGGGGGTCACCTTATAGTAGTCTTGTGTATAACGTGCGTTCATAGGGTACTTTAAAAATCCCTTTTTTAAAATTTTAGGTTACTTTTTATACCCCTTTTGTAAATTTTGAAAACAAATAAAAAATCCTTTCTGTAAATTTAAAATTTTAACAAGCAATGGATATCGATACTCCTTCTGTAACTTTCAAATTGAAATATGATCATGCATTGTCTCTTACTGACACAATGAAGCGCATAGAAAGCTTCATTAATCATGGGCATGAGAATTCGGTTAACAATGAAACCAGGGTAATCTTTGGAGCAGTTTACAGTCTTTCCAAACCTGTAACCAAGTATATAGCAACCGTCAGAAAAACCCGTTACTCAACTCCTAGGCTATCTCAGAAGGTACTGGAGGAGGCAAGAGCCAAGCACGAGGCCAGTACTGCCAAGGACAACAGCTTCATGCATCGAGAAAAGACCCCTCCCCGAATTTGAAGGCCTCACATCTCTATCCCGTCCAGTTGAAGGCTCCCTGAAGGAGCTCTAATTGTTTGAAGAGGGTATGGGTGATTATCCCCCAAGTGTTTGTCACTATCTCTGTCGGTGAAGTGTGTATTGCAGCCATAGCTAGTGTCCAACGAACACATCATAAATACAATGTTTTCACACTACTGACCAACTCCCTCTTTGCCTTGTTGTAGTGCTCCATGCCACTGCACTGTTAAGTATAAACTGTCTCAACCATGACATGAGTCCCAATGTATGAAGCAAGACCTGTCCCTCAGTTCTCAGTAAGTCGAAAACTTGTTATCTCAGGGATTTGTTCTGCTTAGAGTACTGAGAACTGGCACGAGTCAGAATTCCTATCAGGTAATAGAGAATTGGGTAGTGTGTCCTCCCTAGTAATATGATAGGACAAGCTCAACTTATTTTCACGTCGGAAGCTATGAGTGCCATCATAAGTCATCTCATATCCATTTTCACAAGGACGATCCATCCTGCTCTGCTTGTGAGTGCCAAAATGCAAGAAGGATCAGTGGTGGTTGGCAATAGTACCAAGAATGAAACTCGAATGAAAAGGCTTGCTTCTTCCTCTAACCTCCTCAACAGCAAACAAAGTCTTACTAGATGATTTACTGTCTAAAGATCCAAGAATTGTCAGAAATCTCTTCTCGACATAGGCTTAGGTAGAAATTTTTTATTACAAGCTTGATCAAAATCTCAAAGTTTGCATCATTTGGGTCTTCAATAAACAAACAAGAGCACAAAAAGAATAAAAACACCACTACCAAGTTCACCATATGCCTTTCTCCACAACTAGCTAGAACCATAACAAAGCCTGGGCATGCTTAAACAAGTACAAAAGCATAGAGGCCTTCTAGGTTACACAGTCTTTGCATGCTCAAATGGATACAAAAGTACAAAAAACATAGAGGGAATTAATTACACAAATATGTATTGAATAGCTTAATTCAAACACCAAATACATGAAAGGCCCGAGTAAAGCAAAAACAATATGTGTCACAAGTGCCGTGTTCCACATGCGTATCCCAAAGTGAAGGAGGACTGTATGCACCTTGTATGAAGCGAGGAAGAATCTGGTCTTTACTCGTCTGCAGTTGCAATAAACAAATGTATCACATAGCTGACTCCACAAATCGCCTATTGTCCTTGAATGGATGTTGGGATGTGGCAGCACGCTGCTTTGATCTACATGAGGTATAATAATTCCTCATAGCTTATCACAAATTGCTTCGAGTTCCATGATATGCACTAGTGCTTATTGCTGCCAGTATTAGAGACCAAAGCGAAATCACACATTGTCAAATAGAAGTGCTATAACATATGCATAAAAGAGACATAAGAACTTACGTGCTTCGTTATGATAACGAAGTGTTTTGTGAAAGATACAACACAAACATGATGCCAAAACGCTGCCATTTTCAGAAACTTGTACCATACTTGTAAACTTATCATACCTCAGTTTCTTATCAAACCTCAATTTTTCTAAATGTTAAAATGTCGATACCAGCTATAGCGTGCAGAATGTCTTCTCCATTACCATAAACAGGAACACTTGTTGCCAGGCTGAGCATAACCTGCACCATACTTGTAAACTTATCAAACCTCAGTTTTTCTAAACCTTAAAATGTTGATACCAGCTGTAGCATGCAGAATGTCCTCTCCATTACCATAAACAAGAACACTTGTTGCCGGGCTGAGCATAACCTGCACCATACTTGTAAAACTTATCAAACCTCAGTTTTTCTAAATGTTAAAATGTTGATACCAGCTGTAGCATGTAGAATGTCCTCTCCATTACCATAAACAAGAACAAGTCTTACTAGATGATTTATTGTCTGCAGATCCGAGAATTGTCAGAAATCTCTTCTCGACATAGACTTGGGTAGAAATTTTTTATTACAAGCTTGATCAAGATCTCAAAGTTTGCATCATTTGGGTCTTCAAGAAACAAACAAGAGCACAAAAAGAATAAAAACACCACTACCAAGTTCACCGTATGCCTTTCTCCACAACTAGCTAGAACCAAGATCACTTGTTGCCGGACTGAGCATAACCTGCACCATACTTGTAACAATGCAAACCTTTACTCTGCTCGGGCTCTTGTTGAGACCATGCTGCCCTCTGCTGTTTGGACAAGAGTGATTGTTGTTGCTGCTGAAGCCACAGTGTATCCTGCTTCTTGGACCGCATTCCATCCTACACTTAAGACACCCCTATATTTTGTTCTGGAGTCCTTGCTGCCCCTTGCTGTTGCAAATACAAAGCCCGCTGCTGCATCCTGAATGTCTTTTGCTGTTGTGCTTGCATCCAGCTGTTGCACCCTCACTGCCTCCTGTTGTTGTTGCATCCTAAAAGCATCCTGCTTTTGTGCTACCTCCTACTGTTGCCTTGTTGCTTCCTCCTGTTGCACCCTCATGGTGTCCTGCTGCTGCAACCTCATCCCTTGCTGCTGCTTGAATTGCAATGCCTACTGCTGTTTGAACTGCAAAGCCTGTTACCGTAACAACGGCAACTCTGTCATTCCAAACCCTCTTGTCTTCTCCATTACCATAACATGCCGTTTGCTGCAGTATGTACAATGCTATCAGTCCTGAATACAGCTGCTGCTCATGTGGAGAGTTTTGATTCTTTGTACGCTCTTTTAAGAGCCAAACTAAAGCAGCCTTTGCTTCAGACTTTGTATGTGGGCTATGCAAAACTTCAAAAGCGTCGTACATGGCAAGTCAATCGAGCTAGGTACATCTGACAGGATAATTGTCACCAAATCATCCTGTCAATTTAAAAAGTCTCGTGGCTGAGACACTTCGTCAACAATATACATGAACATTTGCTGCAAAATTCTAGATAGCCACTAGCTAAAGAGTGTGGTCTGCACACTCGGTAGTCGACAAGCTAAGATCCTTCCACAACAACACATCATACCAACATCTCACATCGGCAAAGAGAAGACCACACCTCACAACCAGCATATTTCATCAAAGAAATACTTGGAAGCAAAAATATTGCATCAAAAAGTTGAAACTATATTGAACACGATGCCTACATTAATGATAGCAAGATAAATAGGAAGAACAACATGCTCCAAAACCGCGTGCACTTTTTACATGTTCATATGTATGGATTGTCGAACTGGTTACACAATATGCATGATTATATGACTCCGAAAACTTTACAGCATGCTGATAGAGCATCCCAAAATGATCAATCTACGAGATGACTAATCTGAAGACAACACATTTCCAAAATTGAAGTCGCAAAATGGGATAACCAAAACTCCCGCCAACTGTTACCTTGAAGGACCATTCACTGCAAGAAACAAAATAAGTCAATATTAGGTAATTTGGGAAAAATCTCACATTTTGGGAATCAATTACTCCATATAGTTTTGGACATATCTTAAACATACTAACTCCAAATTTGTCGGAGATCATAGGTTTAGATTCTACTCTTCGAGATCTTTCCGATGATATGTCACATGAGGGGGTTTTGACAAACTTTTGGACAAGTTCACCATGCTCCCATTTTTCAAATGGGAATGGGATTTTTCCCAAATTATCTAATATGGTGTTAAATTCGTAAATAATGGCAATAGGCAATACAAAGCTTACTGAAAAAAACAATTACTTACTTCAATACCTCTTTGAAAATTTTGTAGGTAAGTGCTACTCAACATGTTTAACAAAGTCGTTGAAGATTTTATAATCACTCTCATCAAGATGGTATTTTTCACTCGACACATTGTACATCAAATTTGCCAATGCTATAATTGACTCAACGGCAACCATATTCAAGTCCGTCAGGTCATATGTAAACATCCGTGATCCTTTAATTCTTTGATACCAACCAAGCTGTACTTCTATGTCTTGAGGCCGATTTGACAAGTCAAAGCTTCGTTTATAGTCCACATACCTACCTCCCACTTTCATCCTCATCTTTTGAACTCTTCCCAAGTACCACGTGCCTTGAGATACATCCATTTGGTTCAAGCTTGTGGGCTTCCCATCACGCTTTAGATGCTTGGTACTTGCTTGTCCTTGTGTGTCATCCACAAAATAGACAGCACAATCACTACTTATCCCAAAGAAATTCGCATTGCTTGAAGATTGTTGTTTTGATTCATGGGAAAAATAAACACCCTGTCTTACTCTTGTTAATCGATCCTTTGACAATGTTGAATTCCCATTTAATTGGCTAACAATGTAGATTTGAAGATATACTTTCCATCAACTTCTACAGTGGGGTTAATCTTTTGTCTCGTTGTGATTGTCTTTGAGTCATTTACCTCATCTAAGATGCCATCAATTTCTGAATGGGATGGTGTGCCACTTTCAATCGGCTTGAGAAAAGAACCCAATGATTTTTGACGATGATCTGCATCAAAAAGCTTCTTTGGCCATCCAAATGTCCTTGCTGATCCATAGGGTGATTGGCTTGCTGATGTTTTGTTCACGACCATAATATGAGACTTGGAGTTGATGTGCTCGGTAAGAAGAGTTTGCAAATCTGGTCTTCGTGGACACAAGTGTAACCATTTGTTATCATACCTGCAGACAACTCTTACCCTGCTTTTATCCTTGTAATCATGTAAAGTTGCCTCAATCAGCTGAAAATAAGATCAACCCAGAATGCTTACACATTAGTCATCTCACAATTGGCAGTAAAGTTCAAAATGCATTTAGAAAAACTTTCGAAAGAGTAGCTGAAAACCGAAATAAAATGTAGCTCAACAAAATCTAACAAATCTCGAAAATGTATTATTGAAAGTTTATCATTCAAAAGATGAGCACTTGCCTTCATGAGTGCTATTGAAAGCATGCATCTCCTCAACCGCTAACAAAATTGCAGTCTTATGATCTTCACCACTTTCTCCTACGTCTTTGAAGCCATTTGTTGTATTCACATTCAGCCCTCGATGAGCTAGATATTTTTTTTGATGAGCTTGACTTTCTAACACATGGGTTCGCATGAAGTTAGAGAGACATGAGTAAGCTGATTGCTTTCTAAGGTATCCTGACCCATAAAAGGTTCCACATTCATGGCACCATATTTGAATCAAAGCATTGCCATTGAGATCTTTCGTACTCAGCTCAAACCTATCATCTCTCGATGGATTTTGCTCCTTCAACTTCTTGCGTACCTTCTCACATTGTATCTGCCACATTTGTAGTGTGGACATTGAAATGGACGTGCTCTTTAGCATGTTATAATCATACTCCGGGCTGCCACATATATTGTTTTCACTTCCACCAAATTTATTGCTTTCTTTGAGGCCTCTATCTTCCATGTACTCCTCCAAATCTTCACATTGTCTCTTTGCAAGTCTGTCTTCATCCTGAGCTCCATCAACTTTGGTGTTTAAGCCTCTCTTAATACCTACAACTTTGGCATTCTCTACTTGCCATCGCTCTTCTTGTATTGGGTTCAATGCACAAGCTTCACCATCATCGTCATCATCAATAATGAAAGTGAAAGAACCATCGACAAGCCCATCTGCTATAATCTCCTTTTGTAAATCATTGTATGTGGAATCAGCCGTAACTCGTATGTAACCAAGAAGCTTTTTCTCTGAAGACCCATAATCCAAAACTTTCATGCGATTCTTAGCAGCCATGAATGACCAGCTTAGATATCTAAAAAAGACCATAAGAAAAGAGAAATATACTGATATTAAGACGATTCTCATAAATATGCAAAAGTTATGGACAATTATGCAGAGCTTGTTACATAGGCGGTGTACAGACTGAACAGCTGGATTCCCTAACGGAGAATGTACAAATTGTATACATGTAGCATTCAATGATTCAAAGACTGGGGAGAGCCTTGAAGGGGGGAGAGAGAGAGAGAGAGAGAGAGACCTCGTGGGCAATGGGCACAGAAGGCGGGGCGAGTCACGGACCTGAGAGTGAGAGAGAGATCCGACAGGCTTCGGTTCTTATCGGCACAGAAAAACCACCGCAGAGCTTCGCGCTATGGTCCAGAGTGCAGAGTACCGTCGCCCCCCTCCTTTACGAGCTCCTTTATTTACTATTTGAAACCACATGCGTTGCCTTTAGAAACCCCCCCTCCCCCCACCCTTCTCTCTCTCTCTCTCTCTCTCTCTCTCTCTCTCTCTCTCTCTCTCTCTCTCTCTCTCTCTCTCTCTCTCTCTCTCTCTCTCTCTCTCTCTCTGCGTTCTCCAACACGAGCGCACATTACAAGTGCCCTGCATCTCTCTTTTCCCCAGCCCCCCCTTCCTTCCTTGAAAAACAGTAAAAGAACAGTAAAAGATATGGGATGAGCTATCTATCTATGGGATGAGGGCCTTGTGCACTCTGTTCCTGCGTTGAGGGGACAAGCGGACTAGAGATTCAAATTCTAGAGGGTGGTTATTGACATATTTAATGCAGGTTTAAAGACCAAGGATCATTGCTAAAGACTAGTATAGTGTAATAAAGTAGGAACTTTATTCAATAGGGTTAATAATGGGACAAGTCCATGTATAAAAGAGGGGACTTGGACCATGGTTGTAACTTTTGATGATCATTTTTAGAAATGGAAACTTATGTTTCTTGGAGCTCATGGCTTCTCTCTTGGCTTGTGGAAGGCTATTTCCATTCTCTTGGTGTGAGAGACTAAACACACTTAGGCATCATGTTTACATGGTGATTACTCATATTTTCATGCATTACATCCCTTCATTCCAATTGGTATCAGAGCTCTTGATTTTGATCATGGGCATGCATGGGTTGTTGGGAAAATTTGCTTGAAAATTTGAGTTTCTTTTAATTTTTTTTTCATTTTCTTGTAATCCTTGAGTGATTCTTGACAAATCTTCTCTAATCTTGCTTAATCTCATGGATATGGTGAGCATTTCATGGAAATTGCTTGAATTTTGAGTGATTTTGGCCAATTTTACCATTTTTGGACCAAATTTTGGGCCTCTGGACCAAAAATTTGGGGCAGTCGGGCCAAAACTTAGGGCAAGTGACTAATTGCAATTAACTTTTCTGTTAATCATGATTAGTAATCATCTTCTTCTTCCTCAAGCTTTCCATAGCCATGGGATGCTCTTCCTTTACCCGTTTTGATGCCAAACCTTGGGGTTTTTGTAGAGCTTCCTGAGATCTTTCAATTGAGCCTCTTCTTGCTAATTTTTTTCTCAAGATTTGGGAGCTCTTATAGGAAGTCTCATTTTGAGAAGGCATTCGTTAGGTGGAAAGAACAAATGTGTGCCACCTTAGACCCTGACCAGCAACCACATGTCATGCACATCACGACGCCTCTTGTACATGTATAAAGTACCACAACTCTTTTTTTCCCGCCTTGCATGATGGAGAAGTTGTCACGCCTCTTGTATTGGTTTCTTAGACTTCTTTAATGTTTGTGTATTAGGTGGTAGAGAAGAATTGTACATGATGGCACTATGGTGTGCACTCTACGTGCGGAGCATCTGGGGATTGTTGTGCGGGGGATAGAAACTTGAACTTTACATTGGGAATGACTTTGTTCTTGCATGATTTTGAGGTGGGCGATGATATCTTCTTGAAGCCGAAAGCACAAGAGAAAGCCTCCCTATACCAGTTGGATGCAGATGAGAATCCCGTCCGATATACTATTGAGCGTAGCAAGCCTTTTGCAAGGTAATTAAAGCACGAATCGAGTAGTGAAATCCTTATATAATCATTGTCTTAAACATTATCATCCATTTGTAAATATGATAATTGTGAGCTTGTACTATGATAAGTGGCTACTTAGGACGTTCACTGATAATCGAGGATGCAATCCTAGATTGCTTTGTTGGTACTAGGACCATGGCTAGAGCATGCAAGACACTACAACGACATTGTATCAGAGTGGAGAGCGATGAGGCGTGCCTTAGTTCATGTCTACAGCCACTTGTCGCTATGCATGATGATTTGGGTAACCAATTTTTCAGGGGTGAGGTCAATGAGATTGCTCGACGGGACTAGCAGATGGACGTGGGGACACCATATCCTCCAATCCTCTCAGTACCCATAATCCCAACACAGTCTAGTGCTTCGTTATGGCCACTTGGTGTTCCAATGGAGCCCCAATATCGACATGTCATGCCACATACATTCCTCGTAGGTTCTTTTGTAGTTCCCTCATCATGGACACCACGACCTAATCTTGCAAGGCCACTTTTTCCACCCACACTTGCACCATTTGATAGAGCTCCCTACCCCATACTAACTTCCTTCTTCCACCGACACGTGTGGCATCCGTATTTATGTATTTCAATAGCTTATAATGCCTAAAATATATTGATTTTAAACATTATTGTTGTTCACTCATATTATGTCAATGGCTTTGTTTTTTGTTTCTTCCATGGCATTGTTTTTTGAGAGAGATGTAGCAATTGGTGTGAGATCTCAACAACACGAGAGAGAGAGAGAGAGAGAGAGAGAGAGAGAGAGTGTGTGTGTTTAACCGAGACATTAAAATAATAACAATTGTGCTTAAAATACTTATTCTTATGCTTAAAGTAAGAATTCTAGTACTCAAAAAAGTATTTTTTTATTCCTTTTAAAGTTATAAAACAGTAGAAATTGCCACGTTTCAATACTCTTCTTCTAGACACATCCCACACCACTCTCCCCTTATATCTTCATATTGCAATAAGATCCTTGTGAACTGCTTGGTTATGGCTTCATTTAGTAATCCCTCTAATACTACTATGTTTGCAACCATCTTAAGTAAAGCTCTTCAATCTTTCATGCAACTCAAAGAAAAGAAACCCAGATCACATGCCGTTTTAGAAGCATGGACAACAACGTCTGAAGTGCATGAGCTCTACAAGAAGCTCAAAACATACCAAGCGGTAGACCTTGCAAACAAGAACATGCTAGAGGTGAAAGTAGCTTCAGCCATTGGGATATGGAGAGCTTTCAGCATCATTGAACAGGCAAAGGAGATTCCTCTTAGAGTTGAAGTTGCCACCTTCATTCGCAACTTATGATAGATGGAAAAGGCCAAGATGATAATTGAGGCCCAAAATGCTTTCATATGGTGTCTTCGTAAAGAAGGACAAATGATCGTGTCATGTCATAAGTGTTTATCATGTAATGTTGTCGCCTTGTAAGTTTGCTAAGGAATATAATGAAAGTTTAAGATCATAATATGGTGACTTTGTAAACAAGTTGCAATGGTAGTTATAAACGAGTTACATTGATAGTTGTGAATGAGTTGCAATGGATATAGTGCTCTTGTAGTCATATACCCCTCTCCTCTATTGTCACCATGAGTTGCAATGTGCGAGACAATAGAAGGAGAGAAGTGTAGAGAGAGAACCCGCTCGCCTAGACACACCAAAAAGTGCTCGCCTAAACACCAAAAAAATACACCCAAGTGAAAGTACTACTGGACCATTCTGACCTTGACCAACCATACTCTAAAAGTTTATTTGACCTTAAAACATTATTCAAAAAGTAGGTATTAAGGTTCAATGGATGTGGCGATGTATTTTAGAGAGGGAAAGAGAGAGAGAGAGCTCTAGAGGTAGTGTGCTTTAGAGAGAGAGATAGAGATATTGAATGTAGTACATCTCCTTGCAACAACTACCTAGCTGACTTGGGAGGAAAGAGCACATGGAGACACTTTGTGTGTGTAGTAGAGTGATAGAAAGATCTCATCAATGTAGCAAAACTCTTGTAAGCCACATGTACAGAGATGAAGAAGCCGAGCACAAGAGAAACACGAGTTCGTCATGCTGGTATAGTCCGTTGTGGGATCATGAAGATTTGGGAAGACTAAAAACAGTTAGATTTTGTGTAGAACGTGCTCCTATCATCTCGATAGATCTGTCAAGACAATCATATGAGAAGAGAGAGAGAAAGCTCTATTGTAGCAACAGAATCATATGAGCAAAGAGAGGGGGGACTCTATCCCTCCAACACAATGTTCAGTATGAGCAAAGAGAGACCCAACGTAACACACACTCACACGCTCCATGACTGCTTGACACACAAGATCACGCTCCATGACTGCGTGAACTTTTCACAATAACTTAAATTCTAATTATTCTTTTCATGATAACTATTTGGCCTTAAATGTTAATGACACCACTTTTTGAACCACCCAACGATGCTTTGACCCAACTCTCTCTCTACCTCCATCTCTCTCTCTCTCTCTCTCTCTCTCTCCCTCTCTCCCTCTCTCTCTAACTCTCTAACTCTCTCTTACTCTCTCCAACTCTCTATTTCTCTCAAATTGACCAACTCTCTCTCTAACTCCCATTAGGGAAAAAGGGAGCTCATTTTGGGACCTTTTACGGTTTGGAAAAATAAGCTCTCAACCAATGAACAGAGGGCCAACGTAACGTTGGAAATTCACAAAAATAAAAGAAAATAGATAAAAGAAACAATATTTTATGTAGGTACAAGCGTGCTACATTAATGTGGAGATTGGTTTTTTATTCTCACAAGATCTTTGGACATGAAGATAGAATCTAGTCTGACATTTTCTCTGACAAGGGCCTTCCCGCTTCCACCTCCCTTTGAACTTTGAATTGTTGTGCTGCCTTTCCTTCGAAAGGTCTACCATTCTACACCACTACCTCATTGTGCAGCAACCTCTTCTTTTCCAAAACTGCTCCCTTGATCCAGTTTGGCTTAGAGTAAGATGTTTCTTGTCAACTATCTGTCTGCCTACTTTCTCTTTCTTGAAACTTTACTTTGTTATCTTGTTTACATTACTTTGCTGTGGTTACAGATTCACAAGGTATCCATGGTGAATAAAAACTATGGTCGTTCTTGTGGAAGACGCTTTGTGGATGATAATGCTATGAAGGCAGAATTATACCACACATCCTTACCCCGTCGACCTGCTTCTTCTATTTCTTCGGTAGAGAATTCAAGTACAGTCAAAACGGAAGGAACTTGGGAAAGGTTTACTGTTTCGAAAGGAGCATGGGTGCTCATGCAACCTAGTAAAAGAAAGAGACCCCAGACAAAAAATATTTTCTTGGCATCATGGAAGGGAAGAGTACGAGATTTTAAAATCACCAGAGGAAAGATATCGGTGAAAGAAGTTTTGATTCAGCATGTGTACATGCATAAAGAACTTGTCTTGCGAGACTATCCAAATGATCTTCCGCAACACAGGCCTAATTGTATATTTTTCTATTGTGGTTTTGTTCTTTATGAGGTGCATGGATTTTTAAGACAAAGCTTTCTTTCTTTGCTTACTGATATTCTTGTGTTGTTTTATTTCAGATTTATACCCTTCATCGTATGAGACATGGCAAAACATCGATTGTATTCTGGGATTTATAGATGTTTTGCATGGATCGATAGGAGAACAACAATACGAAGGTCGATGTGCAACAGAGCTAGCTCAATCCGGTATATTTTTTACTGATCATTTTTATCAGTTGCTGGACAATGCAAACACACATGGTGTGTTAAGAAAACAAGACCTTCCAGCATGGAATTCAGTGGATTGGCCTCTCCCACATTTTAGTGTTACAGAGGCATATAGAGCCAAGCTTTTCAAAGAAGTACAGAAAGCTCTGAGGCCCAATATTGCCACAAGGATAATAAAAATTTCTTTGTGCATGCCTCTCACAGTATTTGTAGACTTGTTTAATACCTTTCCAGTGAAGGTTTCAAAAACAATGTTCACAGTTAAAGCAACAAGTCTGGCATGCATGCCACAATTTTTGGATAAAGGTTGGGATAAGAAGACATGTAGTTCAGTGTTTTGTGAGGTTGTCCAACCTTCTATGCAACTGAAGTACATGGTTGCATCACAAAATTTTATTTTTTCTTTTTATTATAAGCGCAGTCGAATGCTAGGTACAAAACTAGTCCCTATGGATCAAGATGAAGATTCTTTTGGTGCAGAAAATAAACTTCTTGATATTGATGTTGTTGAGAATGGTGATGTGCTAGTCAATATCACATTAAGACAATGTTGCTCCCTAGCTCAATTGCGCAATGAAATTCTATTTGAGACAGAAGGTTCTATTTCAAAGGACTTTTTATTTATCTACAACAATAAGAAGGTATACCATGTGACTTATCCTAGTCTCATTAAGCACTGCTATTAGTTTACTTTACCCTATTGTTTCATATTGCTTTTTTGCAGGTACTCAAAAGAAGAGAGAGATCAATAAAATGCAAAGACATTGAAAATTTTAAAATTGAGATAACACAGACTCCATAAACAAAGGTATTATATTCAGAAATGTAAAATTCTGTACAGAAGTGTTTAATTACATATGTAGAACATATTCTTGACAACAATTTTCTATTTATCTACAGGCTGATCTAGAGGCTGCTCTACATGGTCCAAGCTCACCGTATCATCTTTATTTGGAGAATCTACTTTCTGTTGCTCCATCTTGTCGTGTACAGTCTCTTGGTGCTGCTCCATTGTCTCCTCTACTACCCCTGGAGCATCTGTTTGCTGTTGCTCCATCATTTCCTCAATAACATCAGCAGCAACAGGTCCTTGTTCTTGTGGCTTCTCCTCATCAGCACTAGGTCCTTGTTCTTGTGGCACCACATCTGCATCATCTGTGTCATCAAGGTGTATGACACCTTCTCGGACTTTAGAGCTCTCACCTAACTCGATAGTAGCTGGTACAATAGGTTTGGGGAAGGCATACTTCAAAAACTTCCAAATTATATCAGCTCTGAAACTATACACATAGCTCGAGTTGAAGCTATCTTCTCTCATCTGCAATGAAATATGATGATTTAGAACACTTTGTACCAATATCAAATTTTTTGAAGCTAAATGAAAATTATTTTTTCTTACAAGCTTTGGCTGTCCTATCTCAAAATAGCTTGAAAGTATATATTTGGCACTAATCAGCACTCTCCAGCCACAGCTACTTGAATCATCTTGTTGTGGTGTCTGGATAGTTGGAAAGATATGTTAGAAACTGTTAATGTTTGAACAAAATAAAATTATTCAATAAGTTCAAAGGCATAGCATGAAATAGACATCAGTAGAGGGAGCAACTTTCTACCTCTAAATCTATTGGCTCTATTGAATCCAAAAGATTGACATTAGGAGGACACTGATCCAATGCATCTAGAAGTCTTCTAATACAACTGCAATACATATAATTCAGTTAGTGTGCATTAAATCCAAATAATGAAGTTTAAAGTTAAAAATAGCACACAAACCACTTACAATTTAACCTCTCTGTGTGTGTTTCTAAGAGAGTTGAATAAAAAGCATTGCTTCTGCTGGATGTCAATAGAAGCAAAGCTCCAGTGGTCACTGCATAAGGAAAAAAGCATTAAGAAATCAAAGGCTACAAGAGTACTCAATCTTGAAGGAAAATCCCAAAAGAAGCAGCCACACACATACTTGTTATGGTATGGAAGTAGCAAAATATCAACATGATCAAAATCACAGTGTCTGAACCAATTGGAAATATCCATGAGAGTTTCCTTTGGATCTCTTAACTTGAAGGAAATTGCAGGATCAATAATATAAACTGTATGCTGTACAGCATGGTTCAGCCAGCTTCTCATCATGCTACATTGGACAAAACAATAATTAAGGTAAGGTGTAAGGGAGGAGGTACAATAAGGATTGTTTTGCAAACAAATGTAAAATAAAAGACACTTACTAGAGCATTACAAGAATGATAGTATCTGAGCAATACTCATTCTTATGAGCCAATGCTGCCAAGCATGCTCTTGTCAAGTCAAAATTATTCTCTGAAAAATCATCTTCAATATGGACAACTATGTTAGGGCCCAGCTCCTGCAACCTTCTCTGTATCTGTAGCTCCATCTGTACAGTCTCCACATTTATAGCAGATTTGGATTCCTCTATTTGCTGCTTCAGTGACTCCTCATAAGCAGCTTTCCCTCTGGTGCTCATTGAGTGGGTCACTTCAACAACCTTCACCTTGTCTGCCTTCAATTTCCTTGTAGGTGGAATTAATAATATGTCTCTCATTTTAATGTCCTGCCATTCCACAGGATGGACCAGCTTGTCATACCTCCACCTCACTTTGGACAATGTGTTGAAGTCCTTGGCCATCAGAGTTACCCTGTGAGCATGGGCTGCTACAAGCATTGCATCTTCAAAGTACTTCTCCAAGTAATCCTCTGCCATTTCCTGTAAGGAAAGAATGGCAGTCCTGTTCCACCTGAAACCAAGGTGCCAGCTATCACAAATTTCTCTCACTAGCCTCTGAAAAGGTGCCTTGGGGATTGCAAAGCCTATAGCTTTTTGCTGTTTCCTGATCTCCTTTAGCACACCAGCAGAATGCTTTAACCTCTTGGACTTTTGCTACAGCATGCTCATTGGCTTCCCCTTCCTGCCATGTGCAACTCTTCCTTTTGTAGGCACACTAGATTCCTTGACATCAGCCCCACCCCTTGCCAGACCTCCTTGCAGTTGCCTTGGTTCTTGCCATCACTCTGAAAAGGTCTATACAAAGCAATAGTAAAAGATTAGAAACATGGAGAACATAGAATGATTAAAGAAGGTGATGACAAATTGGATGAAGCAAAATTGAACAATTTGCAACAAAAGGCGATTATGATGATTTGAAATTTGTAACAGCGCAAAATCGCGTTTTTCTGCAAATACTTGAAACAACATGCTATTGCATTCATATGATGAATTCTCTATCTTTCCAACTACAAACAATATGTATTGTGTTTATAGAAGAACTATGCAGGCTTGAAATGGGTGGATGAAGAAGCATTTTAAAATTTGCAACAAAATGCGATTTGGACTATTTTGAGATTTCTAAAATGCTCTCCTCGCGTTTTGCTGCAAATTCTAGAGACAACATACTTCAGCATGCGTTTAGTCATTTCAGTGTGTATGCAGCTTGGTGCAACATGGATTGAGCCTATGGACATCAAGAAGTGATCAAACTCTCATTCAACAGGCCCAAATAAAAAGTCTTCCTGCTTCTACATGCAGTGGAGAAAATCTAAGAAATGCATATAATATTTATCATAATATGTAACCTACATCACATCAATCAATTCCTTACCCTAATATACTATTAAACAAGAAGAAAAGGAAAAAGATTTTCTTACTAACCTGGAAGCTATCTGCAAGTGTGCTGTGCTGATGATGAGTATCCTGTGCTGGGTATGAACCTCTGCTCTGCTGGTCTGGATGCTGATGGTGTAGAGTAGGGAGGTAGAGATGCAAGAGAACTGAGTTAGGAGAGTAGATTATTACAAAATACAAATAATGGAGTTATTAAATACCACACGTGTGAGATATAGTCGTTTTTTAACACGTGTGGGTCCCACCAGATCTTTTGGGATTTGAAATTTGTGGGTACCTTTTTGCCTTGGAAATTGTGCCAATCTTGATTTCATAATTAGATCCATTAACACTTTTCCCTCCCCGTATTCCATCCCTCTTTTCTTTCCCACTTTGACCACTTTCTACCCAACACACTCCATCCACTCTGCAACCTGTCTGAAGACTACTACCATTACCAGATCTCCAGGTTACCAGTGCTACAGCTCAATTTTGGAAGAGAGCAGGAGAATCTCCAGGGCTATTCCAACAGTATGGAAGAGGAAAAGAAAGGTCAGAGATCTATACCCTTTCCAATGTTTTCTGATATATATTTCTTCCATCTGTAGAATTCTTAAATCTCAATGCCTAGAAATCTAACAAATCACCCTAGGATTTGATTAGAGATGGATATGAGTAGGATTTAGAATTTTGCAACAAAATGCGATTATAGTGGTTTACATTTTCCAAATGCTCCAAATCGCGTTTTCCTGCAAAATCTGATATTTGTTTTAGTTTTTATTTGTTCCTCCTTCTTTTAATCTCTTTTTCACTGGAGAATTCCTCCTTGCATCATTTACTGTCCTGAACATTGTAAGATATCCCTAGCATTTGATTGGAAATGGATGTCAGTAGAAATTCAGAATTTGCAACAAAATGCGAGGAGAGCACTTTACATTTTTCAAATGGATCTGCATCGCGTTTTGTTGCAAAGTCTTGTGTCTCTTTTGGTTTTTACTGTTTGCTCATTGTTTTGCTTTCTATGTCCATGGAGATGTCTTTCTTGATGTGATGAGAAATGTTTTTGCTTTGGAACAGTTGATCCTCAGGCCCCTCCTTTCAAGAGGAAGTTGGACTTTTCTGCTGCTGTACTCAGACCACAGCAATCACCAGGTGATTCATGTGTGCTTATGAAGAGTTTTGTTTGGTGATATCCTATACATTATCTGATTGCATATGTGAGCATATAGAATTCATGTTATATAAATTTTGCTTCAGGCAAAAGCAAGAGACTAGAGCAGAAAGGTGAGTCTTCCCTTTCAAAACAAAGGGAACCAGAAGAGGACAAATCTCCAGATTTGCTCCTATTTGACTTTCTTCACAAGTGCAAGGCTCAAAGGAACTTCCACATATACCACAGTATTTTCAACAGGGAGTTCACTATGAGCTCTCTTTTGGACCATCACAGAGATTTCCTTTCAGACCATTGGGATACCTTCAAACAACTGACAGAGGCAGGAAGGATTGTGGAAGGTGAAAAGGTTTTTGTGCATTTAAATCATATTGTCTCCATTGACAAGCTGAGGTACCATGTGAATAGAAGGTTTGACAGCCTGCCTGAGGAATATAAATTCAGCTGTAACTTGCACACCAGAAAGTGTAGAGTGCTTGAGGAAAACATGGCATTCCTTATGTACATTATCTTTCAACAGCAATCTCTAGAAGAGCAAGGGCAGGAGACTGAAGAAGAAGATATATCTGTAGCGGAGGTAAAAGAGGATATTCCTATGGCAACAGATATGGCAGAGCAGGAAGAAGATATCAACCTCGAGGATGAGGGGCTGCAAGTGGCTGCTCTTGACCTTGTTCAACTGAGGACTGAAACTCTTAGGGCAGCACAGCCAGTTGAAGACTTTGATGTTCAGAGCAGCAACTATGCAGTGCCCATGCTTCCAGGTGTCTTGATTGGTGGTAAAGATTATGTTTTCCTCCATGATATAGAGTGTATGTTCAATTTGAGGGAGGACTATGCCATTTCCCTTATTGCCCAGGCTTCAAGGCTTGACAAGGAGGTTGGCATAGAGGATGACCATTCACTGCTAGCTTTGGAAACAACCTTTGATCCTGCAGAGGCCCTTACTATTTGTTTCAAAGAGGCTGAAAGTTTCCAAGAGCCAGATGAAGCTGCCTTCCAGCTCACCCAGGAAGCTATGAATCTCTCATCACTTCATAAGGAAAAACTTAAAGAAGAGGCTGGACTGGAGGAGAGAGGAATAAATCTTTGGAAAGATGAACTTCTTGTTGCTGATGAAAATGAGAGGGTATGATATTATTACTTCAAATCAAATACTTTATGTTGTGTTTAAATGTTTTGTAGTTATGTATCATTGTCTCACTATAATCTTTTGATACATGGCAGCTACAAAATAGCTCCAATCATATTCACATTATCACAATGACCCTAGGGTTGCACCTCTTACTTTTTGTCTTACAGTTCTTATGCATTAGCATGTGGTGTTAAGGAGCCCAAATGTCTAGAGGGCTATGGAAAACACAAGCTCATAAGGTTTCGAGAGCCACCCATGATTGCATCAGGCCACACAATCCAAGAAGAAGAACACGTGGAGATAGCTGAAGACAAGGATACCCCTCTCAGACAAGCAACAGAGGCAAGCATTGATAAACAGAAAGTCGACATCAAGCCAATAAGGAAGAAAAAGAGTCCAATCAAGTTCAAAAAGAGAGTTCCGACTCGCAAGCCTTGGGAGTAATAGGATTTAGTCATCAAATATAGCACAAACATTATGTTGAAGTTGAACTGATTTGTACAAAGTCTTTGATCCTCATCAGTTCCTTGTCCGTACGGACGATCAGTACCCTTTTGCATTTGTCCCATCACCGTACGACACTTCAGTACTCTTCCCACACTCAAAAGCTTCTAAAAGTGTTTGACACTCAGTATTTTATTGGTAAGGATCAACAGTATGTCTAGCATAATTAAGTAGTATTGATTGAATTTTTTGTGTGTTAATATATGGATGTATTGATGCTTGTTAATATAGATCACATGTTTCACAAAAGACTTACTTTTGATGGAGTCTCAAAACATATAGGCATTACACCAAGAGTCACTTGTTCCACAGAATAAAAATCTATTGATTGAGTTTGAAAACATGTGGACATAACACCAATAAGTTACAAACTGCTATTCATGTTTACTTGTCCATTTATGGTTTCTAAATATCTTCGAATCCCTCCACTGTCTATGTCTCTCTGCTGCCATTGAATTGTCCAAAGTTTGTCTTCGTCTTTGCTTTTGGGCTAGAATAAAAGCAAGCTTGACTTTGGAGCTAGCAACTTTTCTTTTAGCATGCAGCCTTTGTAGAATGCCTCGGTAAAACCATTGGAAGACTTCCTTCAGACTATTTGCCTTTTGACTCCCTCCATAGTGTTGTGTGTGTCTGAAAAATGCATTACGTGCCATGTAGTGAGACTTCTCCATGCCTTGGGTAGACCAAATTGCTGGGCATCCATACTTTTTGACAAAATAGAGAAGGTGGTTGTAGATGATATGCTGTTTTCACAAAGACATAAGAATGCATAGTAAGTTATAAAAGAAAAGAGGATCACACTTAAGTAAAAGAAGAAGACATCACTTTACCATGTAGTGAGTTATATTGCAGGCTGTCCATGCGTCTTTCATTGACTTCCCAAAATGTTTTATTGCCTCTTCAAAGTTCTTGTAATCACTCTTTGTCCATGTTACATTGTCACAGAACATGAAGAGTTGATCAAGAGACCTCCACACCTCTGCCTTCACATTTCGTGCTTCCCCATCTGCCTCATGATCTTTCACGACATTATGGACTTGCTTCCACAATCCATAACTAATCCTTGAAACTGTTCTACCTTGCCTTACTTGCTTACTATTGTGTTTGGGTCGAGACAAGAATCTTCTTGCCTTAACACCACCAATAGAGGGCTTGATTGGTATCTCCTTGCCATTGCTAGACTTTTTAAAATCCTTTGTGATATGAACATCACCTCCATGCAGACCTATATCGGATAACACTTTTTCCAATGCATGAAGAGCATCCTTTCTATTTCTTTCGGGACGGAGTTTCCAAGCAAATCCAATATACAAAAATACCAATTTCTCAATAATTCGACATAGAGCATGCAATGTGCATATGTGAACATTACATAGTGGAATGTCAAGAATGGCCTTGAAGTCAGGGTCAACTTTATCTCTATTAGGTGCTCTCTTCCACCATTTAGAATCCATTACTTGCGCTGATTCTTTGCAGTAAAGACAAGGAGACTTTGAGTTACCTCCTTTACTAACGTTATACATGCACTTAAGTGTTTTTAGATCCCCCGCCATGTGCCACTCTACTTGAAAATCACCTTTTCCTGCAACATGGAGATTCTCTCCTTGCACCTGTCTTTTAATTATTCTTGGTATTTCCGTGTGGTGAAACACCCAATCTAGTGTTTCATGGTCTTCTGTCTTTACCTGTGATTATACAAAACAAAAGTCTTACTATAAAAGATTTGAAAACATTGACTAAAATCAAGTACGAAATAAAAAATGATCATACCTGGAATGAGCCGAACCACCATATGTGTTTCTCCGACTGCACACTAAAATACTTCGAACTCGCTTCATTCAATGATGTATCAAGTGCTCCATTCATCAATGTGATAGTAATCCTTTCCATTTTCTTTTCCTTTACAACTCACACTCATCCAGTTTGATAACAAATTTCAAAATGCCTTTACACTCTTCAAATGTTATTCCATAAAACTCGACCATTCTTCTTTGAAGTTGTTGTAGATCTACAAATATATTGTTCCAAGGGTCATACACAGTGGTTCCTTTAGCACCATGAAATATATCTTTAATATGGATATATGGTCCAATAAACTCATCTATACTTTCATTCAAATGACCTCTTATCTTCCACACTATTGCTGGATTTGGCAGTAAAACTCGTTTAATCCTTTGATCTCTCAAAGTTGAGGATATCGCATGGAAAATCGAACTATATCCCTTCCTGCTAACTCCACTAACATCAAGAGCCTCTTGGATTGTAATACCATCAACTTGATTATTGGATATAAAGTCCTCTACAACATTGCGTTTGATTGTTTTGTATTTTTTTTCTTCAATCAAACCTTTTGCTACACCACAAGAAAGCAATCCTTTCATTTGTTTAACTGGAAAAAGGTTGGGATCCATATTTTCTTTTGCAGGCTCCAATAATTTCCTATAGTAACAATATAGTAACAACACAATATGCCTATATTATTCAACACTTCCAATCCTGTTTTGCATTAATGGACAAAATACATATAGTCATTTGAGAGTATTTTTGAGTTTAAAAAATAAAAAATTACAAACTAACCTTGCTTCCTGAATTCTTCGCTTGCATCCACCAGTCCCAGCCTTCAAATTTGCAATGTTTTTAATCTTCCTACTTCGTTGTCTGTCTCCAAGCATGGTTCTCTTCCTTCTTGATCTTGTTAACTCTTTTTTACTCTTTGAATGCTCCTCAATTTCATTCTGCAACTGCTGCTCCAATTTTGCACGAATAGCTATCTCTTGAATCCTGGCCCCCTTTTCTTGTAGGTACATTGTTTTATATGTTTCTGCAAATGCAGACTGTGCTGAAATATAACCAAGAAGTCCATTTTGTCCATCGCCCACAAACCTCAATAGTGTGGTTGGATTGACAAATGGAGGTGTAGAGTTTTGTACTAGACATTTTGGATATATACTTCCATCACACCATAAGTCAATATGTTGGAGCTCTTCTCTTCTCATATTTTCCCGTTGTTGAGCATTTAGCACCGTATCCTTTCGTCTTTTTTGTGCTGGAGCATATTGTTCTTCTAAGTCGATGTGAAGATGATATAATCGCTTCTTCTGAGATTATACTTCACTAGTATCGGCCATTTTTGTGCTTCTGAGGTTGCAAAGTTGGCTTGTCAATCTCATAGTCTTTTTGTAACATGAATTGTGGAAGTGCGGCGGTATCCATACAATCATTAAGTTCAGTGATGGATTCTTTATGAGAGGCCTGCACACGTCGTCAAAAGAGATGCGAAATCTTCGAGAAACAAAAAAATTTAAGGAGATATTTAATGCAAAATCGTGTTAGTTAGACAAAAGATTATCTTATTCTTTTCTGAACTGACAGTTCAGTGGTCCTTACTGACAATTCTGAGCCATGTTTCTATATTTTATTATTTTTGAGATCTTTTAGGAGAGAAATAAATCGAAAAATAGTGAATTTCTTACAGGGCCCCAAAATGAGCTCCGTTTTTCCCTAATGCTCCAACACAATCTTTCTCACTCACTCTCTCTAACTCTATATCTCTCTTTCTAACTCTCCCAATCTCTCTTACTCTCTCTAACTCTATCTCTCTCGAGCCGGCCAACTCTCTCTCTCTCTCTCTCTCTCTCTCTCTCTCTCTCTCTCTCTCTATTTCTCTCAAACTAGCCAACTCTCTCTATAACTCACCCTCTTTACCTTTCCTCAACTCTCTCTCTCTCTCTCTCTCTCTCTCTCTCTCTCTCTCTCTAAATCTCTAACTCTATATTTCTCTCGATATGGGCAACTCTCTCTTTCTCTCTCTACTATCACACTTCTTCGTACCTGCTCCCATGATTTGGCCATTCAAACCAGAGCATGAAGTGGTCTAGAAAGAAAAGATTGAGTATGCACATTATGCCAAGGTCATGAAATTAAGGATGGGGAACACTTCACGCTCACATACCCAACCTAAGAGTGTGTTTTTCCACATTCATTTAGAGAGCCTGAGGTGATAGATTCCCCCTTTCTCGCTCGGTCCGATAGGGCTATCCATTGGCTTCTTATCTTTTCCTACTCGTCACCAAGGCCATGAGAAGTTTTCTCTCATCTCACGAACAGGGCTCCAAGGATTGCGTCTCCCCCTTCGTAATCAAGAAGAGCTGCTGGACTTAGAGTTTGCAGATGACATAGCAGAATACCTATTCAAAGATATGGGGAATCTCTAGAGATTCATAGAAGCGATCGAGATTTTTATCGAGCATTAGGAGCACAAATCAACTAGCACAAGTTGTGTGGCCTTTGGGTAGGCTCTACACTCGCCCCCCGACTTGGCACCTAGTTGAGGATTTCCAGTGGATCTCGACAGGCACTCCAATCCACTATCTCGGATGCTAGGTTAGCATCGATATCTCCCTGGAGCAGTAGCTTTCCCCTCTTATTCTAAAAGCATTCGAAAGAAGCTTTTATACTGGAGTTATACGAGGCTCTCCTTAACTGGTCGAGTGGTGGTGGCAAATCAGGTTCTTCTTATAGCCATGTGGTACATTACTTCTTGTTGGGCCTTCTCTCGAGCTCGCATTGCTCAGGTATAGCAGTTGACTTGGAACTTCTTGTGGGCTAGCAGTGATGGGATGCCAACCCGGACCAAGGTGGCATGGAGAGTGATCATTCAACCAAGGACGCACAGAGGGTCTAGGTATCATTGACCCTACCATTTAGAGCCACGCCTTTCTAGGCAAGAGGACTCCTTCCAGGTGGTGAGCCCTGGAAGGACTTTTGTCTTGGCCTGGATTTCAATCTATAATCCGAGCCTAGGAGTCCCCTAGCAATAGAGCACCATATGGATCTTCATAGAGATATAGGCTTGCAAATTTAGCCCAACTTTTGAGGACAAATTTGCAACCAGCCTACTATGAGCTTGGGATCACCTTAGGCTAGCCCTTAGATAGTTAGCTTCGGTAGCCTTGGAGGAGCCATAACAATCCTCGTATCCTAGGTACGTTTTTATGTTTCTTATTTGAGCATACACAAGAAACCATGAAAAAAATGCATAAGAGTTAGACCCTCTGATCCCTCAAAGGAGAGTATGTAATGTTCTTGCTAGGTCCCATAGGTCATGTCTCACTGGCCTCTCGAGGACGCTAATACATCATCATCAAACTCTCTCTTTACCACTCTCTAACTCTGTCTCTCTCTCTCTCTTACTCGCTCTAACTATCTCTATTTCTCTCAAACTAGACAACTCTCTCTCTTTAATAACTCCAACACACACTCTCTCTCTCTCACTCAGTCTCTCTAACTCTCTATTTCTCTCTTTCTACTAACTCTCTCTGTCTTTAACTCTCTCAATCTCTCTTACTCTCTCTAACTCTATCTATTTCTCTCGAGTTGGCCAACTCTCACTCTCTCTAACACTCTCTCTTTACCTCTTTTTAACTCTCACTCTCTCTAACACTCTCTCTTTACCTCTTTTTAACTCTCTCTCTCTCTCTATTTCTTTGTAATTCTCTCTCTCTCTCTCTCTCTCTCTCTCTCTCTCTCTCTCTCTCTCTCTCTATTTTTCGTGAACTGGTCAACTCTCTTAACTCTCTCTCTAACACTTATGCTATCTCTAACTCTCTCTTTCACTCTATATCTCTATGTTTCTCTCAAACTGGCCAACTCTCTCTCTCTCTCTCTCTCTCTCTCTCTCTCTCTCTCTCAATCACCCTCTTTACCTTTCTCCAACTCTCTCTCTCTAGTTCTCTCTTTTTAACCCTATCTCTCTCTTCTTTCACTCTCTTTAACTCTCCATATTTCTCTCGAATTGGCCAATTTTGTCTTTCTCTATCTGGCGCTCACTCTCTCCTTTACCACTCTCTAACCCTTTCTCTCTCTAACTCTATAACTCTCTTTCCACCTCTCTAAATCACTCTCTACCTTTCTCTCTCTCTCTCTCTCTCACTCCTTTCCCCTCTACAGAGGGGAAAGGAGAGAGAGAGAGAGAGAGAGAGAGAGAGAGAGAGAGAGTTAGAAAGAAAGAGTTAGAGAGTGACTATGTTAAGAAGTGGTAGAGAGAGTAAGAGAAATTGAGAGAGTTAAAGAGAGAGGGAGTTAAACAAAGAGGGAGTGGTAGAGAGAGTTAGAGAGTGACTATGTTAAGAAATGGTAGAGAGAGAGAGAGAGTTAGAGGGAGGGAGTGGGAGTTAAACAGAGAGGGAATGGTAGAGAGAGTTAAAGAAAGTAATAGAGATTCAAAAAGTTAAAGATATATGTGTGTGTGTGTGTGTAACTCTCTCTCTCTCTCTCCCTCTCTAACACTCACTCTCTCTCTAACTCGCACTCTCTCTCTAATACTCAATCTCTCTCTAACGCTCTCTATCTCTCTAACTCTCTATTTCTCCTAAACTAGTTAACTCTCTCTAATTGTGTCTAACACTCTTTAACTCACTCTCTACCTTTCTCTAACTCTCTCTCTTTTTATCTCTCTCTAACTCTTTAACTCTCTCAATCTCTAACTCTTTAACTCTCTCAATCTCTCTTAGTCTCTCCAACTCTCTCTATTTCTCTCAAACTAGCCAACTCTCTCTCTCTCTCTCTCTCTCTCTCTCTCTCTCTCTCTCTCTCTCTCTCTCTCTCTCTACCTCACTCTAATTTTGTAACTCTCTCTCTCTCTCTCTCTCTCTCTCTCTCTCTCTCTCTCTCTATTTATCTCAAACTAGCCAACTCTCTAACACATCCCGTGCTCGAATCTCACTCCCATCATCGGCGCATAGATCATATTTGGTCTCTTGGGATTGTTCCTACAACGTTTAAAAAATCTTCTTCTCTCTGTCTCTCTGTTTTTAACTCTCTCAATCTCTTTACTCTCTATTTATCTAAAACTAGCCAACTCTCTCTCTCTCTCTCCCTCTCTCTCCTTTTGAGTCTCTCTAACTCTCTGTATTTCTATTGAGTTGGCCAACTCTCTCCAAATCTCTCTCTCTCTCTCTCTCTCTCTCTCTCTCTCTCTCTCTCTCTCTAACCCTCAAAGAGAGAGACACCTAGAGAGAGAGAAATTAAGATTTGGAGAGAGAGTTGTTTGGATATAGTATAGAAGAGTGGTAGTGTAATATAGAAGAAGAGAAGAAAGGGGGAGCTGCCACATGGAGCAACTAGAAATCACCACGTCGCAAGTTCCAAATAACGTATCATGTGTGTGTGTGTGTGTGTGTGTGTGTGTGTGTGTGTGTGTGTGTGTGTGTGTGTAAATTATTTTAACTGTTTCAAAATATTTAATTGAATTATTTTAAGATTTTTTATTTATTTATTAAAATATTTATTCATCTATATATTAGTGATCTCTCTCTCTCTCTCTCTCTCTCTCTCTCTCTCTCTCATAACATTCATCAATTATTTTAATTGAATTAAAATATATAATTGATTTATTTTTAGGTTTTTACATTAAGTAGCACAACATTGGGAGAAGCCGTCCACCAAAAACGTGGACACTCAAGGAGAATGTTTGAGATTGTTGTTGCATTTCTCCATAAATATCCATTCTCTATTCTTCATTTGCTAACCGCTATCCTAAAATCTTCTACGCTCCCCACTGGTTCTCCATTCTTCATATTTACGTATACCTTTATACCCTTGACTATTGTTACCATGTAGGTAGCGACGGTGAGGCCAAGTGCCAGTGATGCAATGGCTATTAGGTACTCTGAGACGTGGGATTTTTGGGATTTCTATCCGACCTCACATGGTGCTCTCGAGGTATGCTTGGACGCCCCGAATTCTTTGCATCTATATGGGAGTACCTTGAGGTGGAGTAATGTGGCCTAGCCCAACCTCTCCTACCTTCGTTTAGATACAAGACGGCTTGTGGGCAAGGGATCCTATGCCTCCGATACCCACAAGTCAGTTTCTCTCATCACTCTTGTGATCCCATTGTAATCTCGTCACGTGTCGGCATTTTATCAATACAAGTTTTGGGTTGGAAGCCCGCATTTGGGTGACACCGTTTTCCATTGCCGTTCGTACATTTTTGGTCATAACTCCTTCATACAGATCTGATTTCGAAGTTCTAGTACTCAAAATGACCGGCTCGTCGTCCTCTTCGAGACGAGCTATAGGTCTTGGTGTGCAACATTCAGCAAGTACTCTCTGTTTTTACTTTTGTGCTGTATTTTCTAGTCCCGAACGGGAACTCGCGCCCAAAACGCGACCCGAGATCACCGCTCCGTGACACTTGGTATCAGAGCAGGAAACGCCGCGTCGTGGGTGAGTTTGATCAAGACTTATGCCAAAGGGAAAGACCACGGAAGGTGGCTATCTCGACGCGGAAGAAGCCGCGAGAATTGAGGAGGAAGCAAGGCAAGAAAGAGAGGCAAAGCTTGACGCCGAAGTAACAGCTTGGATTCGGCATGAAAGGCAAATAGACGTCTCGAATTCAAGAGCAATAGAGACTCAACAACACCAAATGGATGACCCAAGGGATCGAGGGCCGAGTTGGCAGGATCACCAAGATGACAGACTGAACCAGCTAGAAGGCATATTGGCCTCCTTAGTCAAGCAACTACACAAGAAGGATGGCAGCCGACCTTCGTCGCCAAGACAGATGAGGTCGAGGTCCCCTCCCAGACGTCAACACAGAAGACGGAATGACAGGAGGGACTCAGAGTCATCAGATGAGGAATACAGAAAGTACAAACTGTTACCCCCGACGGAGAAGTATATTGGGCAAAGAGATTCGCTTGTGGTGACAAGGTGGATCCGTGAGACAGAGGATTACCTCACCATGAACAAAGTATCTCATAAACACTGGATCCGTGTGGCGTCGCGACTGCTATCAGGGGATGCATACACTTGGTTTCTGGCAAGTGAGGCAAAAAGGCCGTGGACAAGGTGGGATGACTTTACCAAGGACATGGCCGAGTATTTCATACCACGGAATGAAGTCTTCAGGGTACGTGATGAATGGTGTAACCTCAAACACAGATGGAAAACTGCGAGATTATATCAACAAATATAGGTAACTTATGCTGCAGATTATGGATATGCATTCTACAGATAGATTACATGGGTTCCTATTTGGATTGCGTGATTGGACCCGTAGAGAGATCGAGAAGCAGGAGCCTGAAAATTATGAGGCGACACTCACAATGGCGGAATGGCTGTCTGACACTGAGAGCAGAAAGTGGCAAAGTAAAAACAATGCAACAGGAACACGGGGATGGAATGGTGCCAAACCTCAAAATAGGAATGATAACTCCTCCAATGAAACCCGAGGAGAAAATTCTAGGATAAGTACAGGCAAGGCAAGGTCGAGTGGATCTTTCGTACCTCGAACCTATGGGAGCAATTCTGGGAATAGAAACTTTGTGCCGAGGAGGGGGACACCCCAATCAACCAATACAGGGAGATTTTCCAATACTACAAGGCGTCCTCTTCCTCCCCCGACACGCCCATGCAAAAGTTGCGCGGGCAATCATTATGACAGTGAATGCCCTCGTCGACCCACACAAAGCCGGGTTACCACCGTTCAGGCCCAAGGACAAGAAGATAATTATGAACGGATGGATCGACTGAGGATCACTGAGATTGCGGATGCAGAAACCTCGTCTCGACGAGGCAATAGCCCACCAAGGGTAGGTGCCGTGCAGGCAATACCGAAATGCATGGCAACACAATTATCGACAGTGCCAAATGTGTATTTTGAGACTCATGTGAATGGCCTAAAGCAAAACATCATGTTGGATACGGGAGCCACCCATAATTTCATCACCCCAAAATAAACAAAGAAGCTGTTAGTGAAGGTGTGCGACTCTAGTAAACTGTCAGTGTCGTTTGCACAAGGACAGGATGACAATGTAAAGATAGCATACAATGTGCAGGTGCAGGCAGGCGGATGGAAAGCGCGACTGGATTTCATAGTTGTGCCCATGGATACTTTCGAAGTGATTGTCGGGCTCACTTGGGTCAACAAATATCTCATCGCCTTTATGGGAAAATGTGTAAATAACATGATACTGGATATGCAGGGTACAAGAGTCAGTGTGCCATGCATCCGCCGTCCTCACTCGGGGGATAAAACAGTCAACAAGGACATTGGAAGCAAAATCCAAAACACCCCAATGTATGTAGCAAGGTCGAGTAAGGCTCGAACAGTAACAAATTGCCGCGGCAAGATGCCGGAATGGTGCAGTGCCAAGCAGGCAGAGAGGGCAGCTAAGCAGGGCTGCCAAATACATTTATGCGTAATGAAGGTCAAGGATGCACATCAAACAAAGTACAAAATTGGTGAAGCAGAAATACATGAAGTGCTACATGAGTTCCAAGATGTCTTGCCCGAAAAATTACCAACTGGGTTACCGCCAAAACGATCAGTGGATCACAGAATCGAACTCTTGCCAGGGCATAATCCTCCAGCTAAAGCTCCATATAGGATGGATGCTACAAAGCTCAAGGAGCTCAAGGTACAGTTGAACGAACTGGCCGAAAATGGAATGGTACGCTCCAGCAAGTCACCGTATGGTGCACCTGTGCTGTTTGTCATGAAGAAGGACGAGTCAGCTAGGTTATGCACCAATTACAGAGCCCTCAATAAAATCACCATCAAGAATCGCTACCCCATACCAGTAATGGAGGAACTCTTAGACCAACTGGCGAGAGCGAAGTACTTCAGTCGGATCGACTTACGATCCGAATATCATCAGATACGAATCGCCGAAGGACGACATTGAGAAAACGGCGTTTCGCACAAGGTATGGAAGCTACGAATGGCTGGTGTTACCGTTTGGGCTAACCAATGCCCCGGCCACATTTTGCACGATGATGAATGATATCTTTAAAGATTATCTAGATGAATTTTTGATCATTTATATAGATGATCTACTCATATACAGCAAGACTTTGAGTGAGCATAAAGAACACTTAAGAAAGGTTTTCCAAATGTTACGGCATCACAAACTGTATGCCAAGCCAAAGAAATGTGAATTTGCAGTCATTGAAGTGGAATTTCTGGGCTTCATGGTCAATCAAAAAGGGGTACAAGTAGACCCCAAGAAGATCGAGACAGTGGTGAAATGGAATGCACCCCGAACTGTGCGTGAAGTTCGCGAGTTCGTAGGTTTCACACAATTCTGTCGAAAGTTTATCAAAGATTTTAGCAAAATCGCCACCCCACTCACTGATATAACTAAAGGCATCAAGCCTTTTAAGTGGACAGATATAGAAAAGGGTGCTTTCGAAAAGATGAAAGTCGCAATGTGTGGTACCCCAGTGCTTAAGCTCCCAGAGTTCAACAAGGAGTTTGAGATCCACACAAACGCATCGGACGGGGCCCTTGGAGGAGTTTTATTACAAGACGAGCACCTTGTCGCATATGAGTCTCGCAAGTTCAGCGATGTGGAACGCCGATGGACCACACATGAAAAGGAAATGCAAGCATTGGTTCATTGCCTTAGGAACTAGCGTCATTATGTGCAAGACAAGCACACAAAAGTCTTAAAGATAACATATATCTCAAGTACTTTCAGGCGCAACCCAAGTTGTCACCAAAACAAGACACATGGCAAGATTTCATCGCCGAATTTGACATAGACATTATTCACAAGCCGGGAAAGCAGAACTTGATGCCAGATGTTCTAAGCCGTATGCCGCAATTAAACGCAGTAAGTGTTGCAAATGGGACACTGTTAGACAAGATCAGAGATGCTCAGAAGTTAGATGGAGATTTGCATGGCCACGGAGTTGCACAATGATACATCAGCCGTGGGTTTATTTGAGTTCAAAGATGGAATATTCTACGCCCACCAAAAGGTGTATGTGCCCAATGACCCGAACCTCAAAGCCATGCTCCTTTGGAAACCCACGACTGTAAGCTGGCCGGGCATGGTGGGCAGAAGCGCTCGCTCGAGCAGCTTCGACGTCATTTCTTCTGGCCATGCATGACTGAGGATGTCATCGAATATGTTCGTACATGCTCAACTTGTCAACTCGTCCGTGAAGGCACAGCGAGTCAAACCGACTGGTTTACTGCAAACCATGCCCGTCCTGTCAAGGCCGTGGGATGGACTTTATTGTGGATCTCCCGGAGTTCCCATGGATACAACACCATATTTGTGGTAGTGGTTTATTTTTCGAAGCAGACACACTTCATTCCATCAAAACCACCTCTCACGGCGTATCAGACTGCAAAGCTTTATTTTAGTCACGTGTTCAAATACCATGGGCTGCCAACGGCTATTGTGTCAAACAGGGACAGCAGATTCATGAGCAACATGTGGAGAGAACTGTTCAAGTTAATGGACAAGAGTTGTGCATGTCTTCAGCATAATATCACCCACAAACAGATGGTCAGACGGAGCGAATCAATCAAGGCATAGAAGACTACATTCGCAATTATGTTCGTGCCGATCAGAAGGATTGGGCGAACTATCTAGAAATTTTAGAATTCTATTATAACAATTCCGTGCACAGTGCTACCGGGTATACGCCATTTGAGTTGGCCACCGGTAAAGAGGTCAGTACACCTCTCGCAATTTGCACAGGAGATGTGCATGCCGAAGTTGCAGATGCAGAGGACTTTTTGTAGAAATGGCAGAAGAGAATGCGGGTTGCACAGCAGAATCTAGAACAAAGCAAAGTCAGATATGTAAAACATGCCAACAAGAAAAGGCGTGATGACGAATTTCATGAGGACGACTTGGTCCTGGTTAGTGCCCAAAACCTTGCACTACCTGCCAACCTCACATCGAAATTCAATCATCGCTTCTATGGCCCACACAAAGTGCTCAAATATTACAATGGAGTCACCTACAAAATAGATTTGCCCGCAACAGTACACGTACATAATGCATTTCATATAAGCCTACTCAAGAGGTTTGTCCCCGATACCAGGTTTGGTCGCCATGTACCGATGCTTGCAGATGGTGCAACACCCGCCGTTACGCCTTTTGAACCAGAACTGATATTGAAATCACGGTTCCGACGGGGAACGCCAGAATTCTGTGAAATGGAAACATCGCCCCATGACCGATTGCACATGGGTACCAGAAGGGAAAATGATTCAAATGGCACGTCCGTTGGTTCTGCAGTTTTACAACATAGTTGAGGATGATGTACAGCCAGAATAATGGCTTGAAAGGGACTTCAAGCTCTTTAAAAGGGGAGTGTATGAGAGACGTGGGATTTTTGGGATTTCTATCTGCCCTCACATGGTGCTCTCGAGGTATGCTTGGATGCCCCGAATTCTTTGCATCTATATGGGAGTACCTTGAGGTGGAGTAATGTGGCCTAGCCCGACCTCTCCTACCTTTGTTTAGATACAAGACGGCTTGTGGGCAAGGGATCCCGTGTCTCCGATACCCGTAAGTCAATTTCTCTCATCACTCTTGTGATCCCATTGTAATCTCGTCGCGTGTTGGCATTTTATCAATACAAGTTTTGGGTTGGAAGCCCGCATTTGGGTGACACCGTTTTCCATTGCATTTGTACGTTTTTTGTCATAACTCCTTCATACGGAGTCCGATTTCGAAGTTCTAGTACTCAAAACGACCGGCTCATCGTCCTCTTCGAGACGAGCTATAGCTCTTGGTGTGCAACATTCAGCAAGTACTCTCTGTTTTTACTTTTGTACTGGATTTTCTAGTCCCGAGCGGGAACTCGCACTCAGAACGCGACCCGAGATCACCGCTCCGTGACAGGCACCGATGCAATGTGATTAAAGCTGACAGTGGATTAGATGACAACAACAAAGGTGGGGTAGGTGGGGCCCAACAAATGATGGTGAGGGTGGAGCTATGGAGGGGGTGCGGACTGCGATGCTAACTAACGGTCACATACATTTCTCTAGTGGGATTCTAGCCTTGCACACTCATGATGCATCTTAGCCGATTGGCTTTGCACACTTCTGATGCATCTAAGGAGACCCTTGTTCCCAAATAAGATGAAAGGGATCGGGAAGCTTTAGATCTGCCACATGGGGAAGCTAGGAGCCACCACACGGCAAGTCCCAAATAAGGTATAGAAGATATTTACGTAGTATATATACTTTTATACTCTTTACTAATGTTAGCATGTAAGGTGGCAATGATGTTGTGGCTATCGGGCAGTGATGCAATGTGATTGAAGCCGACAGTGGCATTGGATGGGGACAACGAAGGCGGGGTAGGTGGGGCCTAGCAAACAATGGCAAGGGTGGAGCTTAGGCGACGGAGAGCAAACGTGGAGGGGGTGTGGACTACATTGGCAAGGGTCAAAGGTTCTCTCGCGGGATTCTCGCCTTGCACACTCGTAATGCATCTTAACCAATTGGCCTTGCACACTTATGATGCATCTTAGTAGACCCTTGTTCCCATCTTATGTGAAGGATTAGGAAGCTTAGGAGCTGCCACGCAGGAAAGGTAAGAGTCGTCGAAGAAAAAGAAAAAAGTATAGAAGATCAATTCAAATAGTACTATGATACTGATACATTATATAAATAATACTCATACATTTGATACATTATGCTATCAAAAGCCAAAAATCTTTCCCGGTTGTGAGTTATAGAACAATAGAATTAAGTGTTACAAGGGGAATGGACAATCCTAACTATTTTCACAAGGTGTACTTTGAATGGAACATGTCGAGTAATGCAAGTTATGATTCACTCAAAAGACAATGATGAGGCAACCACGTGTGAGTGAAGCCTACAATTGGAACCCTGTGGAAACACTGGAAGTGGGGGAGCTTATGGCGACCCAGAGAAGGGAGATGGTGATAGCCAGGAGGCCGGCCCACACCCAGATGATAGTGGGGGTGCGGCCCCGCCTTCCCATGAGGCCCTTGGCGAAGGGATACAGATGGAGAAGCACCCAAATGCTGAAAAAGACGCCGCCCAGTAGCTTACTCCACTCCGGACTAGAGCTGTAGATGGTACGGGCCACCGCGATGGCTATGGCGATGAGATTGACCATCATGATGGTGAGGGGTGGGATTATCAGCGACGTCCACTTGAACACGTAGAGGTCCGCGAACTCGTCGATCTCGCCTTCGCCCGCTGACTTAGAGGTGAGGGTGAAGGAGATGTCAATGCCGGCCACCACCTTGAGCAGGCCCTGGAGCACCGCAGCCAGGTGGGCGCTCGTGCCGCCGATGAGCCAGAACTGCTCATTCCGCCACCACTCCTCCAGGGTAATGCCCGACCACTTCACCTCCAGCACCGCCAGAAGGCATAGCGTCACGGTGATCACAAGCAGGTAAATGAGAAAAACAGTGTCGAGCGTCTGCACAATGAACTGGTTGCTGAAGAGCGAGAGTGCTGGGAGGAAGCAGTAGACGAGCAAGAAGACAGAAGTGAAAGGGTAAATGCCTACATTGAGGTAGGCTATGCGCTGCAGCAGTTTCATTCGCGAGCCCGCCAGAAGGCCGTTGTTACGGGAGAAGAAGATTTCCACCGATCCAGTAGCCCAACGGAGCACTTGGTGAAGGCGGTCAGTGAGATTGATTGGGGCGGTGCCGCGGAAAGCATCACGCTTAGTCACGCAGTACACAGAGCGCCAGCCCCGGTTGTGCATGCGGTACCCGGTCACCACGTCCTCTGTGACGGAGCCGTATATCCAGCCAACGCTCAGGCCCCACTCCGTCTTGTCCTCATACCAGCACGAGATTGCGGAGATGGCCTCCGCCACCAGGCCCGTGTTTAGCGCCTCTCGTTCAGCCGTCAACATCCCCGCAGGCCTCCCGCGCCGCACACCTGCCTGCCCGGCGAGCGGCCGCCCTTGAACCTCCGCTATCGGGATGGACGCCAGCAACACCTCCGAGCCCCCGAAATGTTTGGGCATCAGGAGTTGCATCTCCATCATTTCCGCGTCTTCGTCCGACGTGGCTGCCAACCGCCCACTGCAGCAGGAGCAGCACCACCCACAATACTCGCGTGCCACCGGCGGGTCGAACCCGTACAGAGCCACTCGCCGGAACATACACCCCGTGCCGACGTACATAGGTCCCTGTAGCCCGTCAAGTGCCCGCATGTTTCCGTCAAAGAAAACTGTGTTGTGGTTAGCATACCTGTCGCTAGGGTCAATGCCCTCGAATCTTTGCGGAAACTGCACATAGCACACATTCTCCCCTCCGCCTCCCAACATGAAGCACATCCCCTCCCTCACTGCCTGCGAGTTGTAAACGTAGTGGTCGCAGTCCAAGTTGAGGATGAAGGGACCGTTGGACATGATCGCCGATGCTCGCACTAAAGCGTTCATTGCCCCTGCCTTTTTGTTATGGTCGTAGCCAGGCCGCTTCTCCCTGGACACATACACCAGCATGGGCAGGCGTATATCTACTTCTGTCAGATCGATGAGGTTCTCATCGTCCGATCCACCGACTAGTGGATCGCTGCTAGGGGGCCTCAACATTACCTGAACACAGGATAGATTGTTAAAAGTAAATTCATCGACAGAAATCAAGTTGCCAACAAAAGACAGCAGCAAGTGTTTTACCTGGATTATGCCGGCATGGTCTCCCCGGCTATGCTCTTTGCCTGAGGTAGTCCAGGTTCCAGGCCAGTGAGTTCCATCTGCCATCCAAGTGGCCTTAGGTACATCCAACTTCTCAAGGAGGTCAGCACCACGTTCCATTTGAGCTCGTTTGGTTTTGATCTCTTCGCGAGCATTGCAAGCATCCGAGCGCCTTCTAATAACGTCAGGCAAACTGTTAATCCTCACCTTAAATTCATCATATTCCCTTTTCACCCTGCGACGGTCCTTCACAAAATCTGGCCGGACCTTATTCTTGGTGGGATCCCCTTTTGTGCTGAAATAGCTCTCTGGATTCCGAGGCTCGATGTTATGCTTCCGGCAAAAGGGCACCCAGATCCTGGCGTAGCTGGCAGCCTCGGCCAACGCTTCGAAAGTTAGAAGCGCCCCACCATCGTCAGAAATGTAGCATGCCACCTTTTCAACAGGATAGTCTACAGCTAGAATGGAAAGTATGGTATTAGCCGTGACAAGAACGGGTTCTTTCTCCGGGTCAGCTGTGGACACGAAGAAATCGACGCCAGGTAAGTCAGACCTTCCCAAAGGGTTGTCAGCGCCCTGCCGTTCGAACTTCTCCTTCAGAGAATCCAGATCAGTGGAACGATTGATGGGCTTGAGCTTAGGCATCTGGTCCAGGATCCAAGAGAAGGCGAACCATATCTCACAGACCACAGACATGCCCCATAGCCACATTGCATCCCTGTTAGGATTTCTGATGCGCCAGGACAGGAAGAGGACGAGAGCGACCAGTCGGACTAGCACGATCAATCTGCACAGAGTCAAACAGAACGCACAACATATTTAAGCCATTGAAAGCAAGCATTGATTCTTCGTCGGTCACGAAGGGGATTTGGAAAGATCAATCAAACTACTTATTGTTTCTTACCTGTAAGGACTAATAATGGCAGAGCGAATTTTTACTTCCCGCGCAAGCGGACGGGACATCCTTTCCTTGAACTCTGCAAAGGCGCTGTCGAAGCCTTCCTCTCCATCATAAGTGCCTTCTTGGGGTCTCAGTGCATTCCCGTATCCATAGGTTCCCTTTGTTTCATACAACCAGCGAGTGTGATCAAAATCATAGTTATGGGCGGACATGAGCATTTGCGCCTTGCTGGACTTCACTAGTGAAAGGCGGCGATCCATTTTGGGTTCCAGGGCCGGGAAAGACAACGTCGGGCTTCCCGGTTCATCACTGTCGTCTGCCGACTTGTACTGTTCTTTGCAGCCCGGACAAACGCCACCGGCTTTGAGGGCATCTACATAGCAGTCGCGGCAGATCATGTATTTGCACTCGCAGGGAAGAAGCTCCGTTCCCCTCTCATCTCGCATCACTTTGCCATCGCAACCGTCCACAGAGCAGAGGCGACCGCGGGCGCCAGCTATTTGAGGGTGGGAACTGGCCTCGCCATCTATCATCTTGTTCAGAACCCGCCCTCTGGTCATGCTATTGAACCCACCAGTAAACATGGTGTCGGATACTACTTGCTGCTCTGCCTTCACCACAATGTTTGGATCTGCAACAGCAGAGGCAACACCGCCGCCTATATGACCTGAAGCCATCGGCTGATTATCAGGTGTGGAAGGGATGTGGACAGTGTAATCCATCTCGCTGAGAGGCCCGGAGACGTCGAACTCGTCCCTAGAAAGGGGCACATAGCGACCGCTAGAGGTTCGTCTGCTTGTGTAGCTGCTCGCGGGTGACAGGCTCTTGGGCAGGGTTGGGCTAGGGATCGAGGTGTTTCTAAAAGACCGTCCCATTGACCGTGACAAGATCGACGGTGCGGAAGAAGAGGTCATGACGACTCTTTGTTCACAGCTTCCCTCCTCTGGCTAGTTTCGTTCTTGCCCAACTCAAAGGAAAGGTCAAAATGTTGCGAAGTTTTCTTGCTCTAAGCTAGTGATAGCACAGGAGAAACTTTTGCGCTAGAGAGCGAAGAATCTCATGCGACCAGAGAGTGAGAGAAGAAGCGACGGAAAAATTAAGCAATGAGGAAGGAGACGACACAGAAATGAGGGTGAGACTGTGTAGAAAGATAAACTTGTTAGTATTGTGAAAGTGAAGTAGAAGAAGAGAGTTGAGGAAGGGCACAGATTCCTACAATGTGACTAGCTTGGCACGAGGTTTCGCCCTAAAAAATCCAAGACGCGGAGACAGATGGAAAAGGGGAGCAGGAGACGGTACAGTGCCATTGATGCCATGGTTTCTCTCTTTCGTTACCTCTCTTGGAACTTGGAAGGGGGAAAAGTGGAGAAAACGTGTTCTCAGAGGACGGTAGGGCATGTGCTCTAAGTTGTGGCTATTGTATTCTAAGTTTGAGAGGAGTAGTTTTACCGAGAGACGGCTACGTATAAGGGGAGGTTCCCGCCGTTTTCGAGTAAAGCGAGCAGTGAGCATCCTGGCTGGGCTTTTGGTTCCTGTGGGGCCAGATTCCAGACAGCGAGGCCGCAGGGGGATACTAGTTCTTTTCTTTTTAGTAATTGGAAATTTTGATCCTTTCTATTATTTATTTATTTATTTATATTATGGTAATTGTTTATGTGGTGTATCGGTGCTCTGACAGCTTCTCAAATCAAGGCCGCGTTGGCAGTTGATGAGGGCTTCAACAAACGTTCCTTCGGATCGAGATTTGGGACGGTTCACGGGACTCGGGAATCGGGATCCGCATTCCGCAAATGGCTCATGGCTGGCAAAACTGAGTTTTCATTTGGTTCTTTGCGATTAGGTTGTGTCCGGTTGTAAGACGTGTGCTAAAATTTGAAGGCTGAGTAGTGGGCCTCAAAGGTTCATTGCGTTTCAAAAGAAGACCACCCAATAAATTTTGTCCGCAATCAAAACCCTAAAACCAATACCCTAGTTTTGTTTGGAGAAAAATCACATGTTGTGTACGAGAGAGAGAGAGAGAGAGAGAGAGAGAGAGAGAGAGAGGGGAGGCAATAGAGAGGGTTTGCTTCATTAGGACTTAAGACTCATCTTCTAACTAACAAGAGCCCTTACAATGCAAACTTGAGAGGCAAAGAAAGCAACATAAGAGAGAGAGAGAGAGAGAGAGAGATTATCATTGTAAAAGTTTAGTCTTGTGGTTGTAGTGTCATCAAACCGGTCTAGAGGGAAAAAAAAGTTAATTAAAGCATCTCAGTGGTTTTAAGATGTTGCAAGACCAATTTTACAATTGTTGCAGGAGCAGTTGTGGAGAATTATTAGAGGGGTTTGACTATATCACAATTTCATAGCATTGTGGCATGTGGTTTTGTAGTGCTTATGGTGTTTTGTAGTGCTCTATCACCATGGTGACCAAGAATTTGGTTGTCTTGCCTATGGGGTTTTGTAGTGCTCTATCACCATGGTAACTAAGGATTTGGTTGCCTTGTAGTCAAAGATTTCCCTATCTGTTACACCATGTGACATGCATGAACATACCCTTGGAGATCACACATGTGTGGTCATTTTTTATGCCTTCTAAGTTTGCTTGACCCTTATTGGTTGCACCACCCTATAAATTGTTATTTATTAACTTTACATCAATACTCTTGCTTTAAGTTGAGCAAGAGATAATAATGAAGAGGAGATGGTAATCTTGAAAAAACATTTACTTCGTACGTTTATTTAATTATTACTTAATTTTAAAAAAATTAAAGAGATATTTTTACTCTTCCCATCAATTTGAGAAGTTGAGAAGGAATATTAAAAGTTCAACAACATTAGTTTAAAGAAAATCTACATTTTTTCGAACCTTACTTAGCCCAACCAATGTTTCAAAATAAACAAACCAAAAGGTCCTTCATTATCTCTAAAATCAAGCCTTGATAAGAGATTATACTAAGAGTCTATTTCCATAATGCATTGAAAGCCTTGTGAAGAAAAAAGGTGAACATTTACCTTGATCCTTTTCACTCCTTCACATTTCTAACTTTTTTAAAAAAAGGTAAGAGCTTCCACGAATTTAGTGATTGTGTAGCAAGCCACATGCATGAGAAGAAAAGGGCAAAGTTGGTAAGTGTAAATATAGCTTAACCATACGATAAGTATGAGACGTAAATCATCTTGATCCTTTTCACTCCTTCACATTTTTAACGAACAAAAAAGGTAAGAGATTCTACAAATCTAGAGATAGGGTAGCAAGACACAAATATGAGAAGAAAAGGGCAAAGTCTAGTAAGTGCAAATATAGCTTAACCATATGATACGCACTTATATATACTAGTCAATAAGTGTGGGAATAATCTTTATGTAGGTTGCATTGAAGCAATACTAGCACCACTACAACCTTGCGAGATGGCTCTAACTTTAATTCAAAGGGGCACATCTTTTTTTGATTACTTATACAATGAATACTAAGCACATTATGGAAGGAATTTGAGAAGGCCAACCCTAGGATTGCTTTTTTTTATTAAAGTCTTACCCTTCATATAATGATCTACATGTGTGAGAGATTTTTTTCTTAAAGTCTTACCCTTCATAATGATCTAAATGTGTGAGAGCTTTTACCCTTGCTTAATGTATTTTGTGATGTAAAGCTCAAAATGTTTCAATTACTACACACCAAAATTGTGCAAAAAAGGCATGTCAAGTGCCAAAAATGAACTTGGCACCTCCCCAACCACTTCTTATTTTTTAGATTTATTTCATAGCCTTGTCCCATTCTACCTAGCCATCTTCATGAAAATAAGGGAACAAGGAGGAAATTATCTCCACTCCCCACATTTTATTCTATTTTTTTAATCAGAGAAAACTAGCATTTGTAGAAATCAAGCTATTTCATAAGGAGGTTTGTTGAGAGCATGGGATACATGCCTTCTCTCATGTCCCCATGGGACATTATCAGAGCAAAAACCATTGTTTGTAGAAATCAAGCTATTTCACAAGGAGTGTTGGTTGACATCATGAGATATATACATCCTCTTATGTCCCCATGAGATATATACATCATGAGATATATACATCCTCTTATGTCCCCATGGGACGAGGCTCTTAGAGCCCCATCTCATGAGACCTTAAAGCTCTACTAGATCTAGCCTAAAGGGACATTGTCCCATGTACAAAAGCCTCAGAGAAAACGGTTGAAGGTGTAGTACTTTGAAGCTAGTGTAGTACTTAAAGGTGTTATCAGAAAAAATCAAGTTATTTCACAAGGAGTGTTGGTTGAGAGCATGCAATAAATGCATTCTCTCCTAACCCCATGTGAGGAGGCTCTTAGAGCCCCATCTCACACGATCTTAAAGCTCTACTAGCTCTAGCCTGGAGGGACATTCTGGCATGTACAAAAGCCTTACCAAGATGTTATGATATGTGTGTGTGCTACTTACATATGTCAAACTCATTTTAGGTGTATATGTCCTTTTTACATAATCAAGCCTCATTCAAACATCCTACTTCACCGTTTAAATGTAAAACTTCATAGTCATCTAAAGTTGAATGTATATGCAACTCACAATGTGCGCACATTTTGTATATAATTTTTGTAAACAAGTATTGATTGGGATTATGCAAATAATTTCATACAACTATTCATCTATTAAGAAAAAGAAAATGCATGTTGTTCACATGGTGGTCTTGTAACTTTGCTTTGAAGTTAAGTGAGGTTTAAAAAAGGTAGCTTGTTAAAAAGAAAGTACATCATATGCATGCTATTCAAAAGTAAAGCACATCATATGCATGATATTCACTCATCTACACAAAAACCAAAAACTCATTCAAAAGAACCATCAAATGTTATGCTTAGGATAATGCACTTATCAAATTAACGTTTCTAAGTGTTGATGTATGTCGTAACCCTCGGCCAATAAGAATCTTTAAGAGTTGAGACTATGGTTGCAAAGTTGCTATGAAGTACAAAAGAAAATTTACACAATTTAAGGTCCAATTTGAGAACTAAATTACTTCTTTTTTATGATGATAATTCTTTCAAGAGTCCTACAAAAATTGTGTGTAAAGTTATATAAATGGTTGTTCATGATATATGTAAGCACCCATGTTTATGCCCCCTTGAAGTAAGCATTTGACTTCATGAGTACCATTTGCAAATGTGAAATTCTACAACACTTTGCTTGTAATTCACATACCTAACTCAATTATGATTGTTAGCTAACTCAACCAACCACAACTCCATCTAGAGCACCATCAAGCATGATGCTAGACTTAACATCCAATTAATAGGCAAGCACTAATCTAAATCTTGATAGGGTATTGTCTCTTGAAAGAGCCCTTATTATAAGCACTTCACTCACTTATATAGGTAGTGAGCCCCAATAAATTCCTTTTATCATCATAATATCCCTTCACATAATAGCACAATCATGTTACTAAGGGATGCCTAGCCTAACCTTACTAATAAACCTAGCTGGTTATGGCCTTTTAGGCTCATAACATATTTCTTCCTTGAAACTAAAGCTTCCCACCATTTAACATTAAGGATTCTAGCAAGGGAAATTGAAAAAGTACCATGAGAGACACCATCCAGACTTCTAAGCCTCCAAAGATTAGCGATGATTAATGGTAATGATCCAATCAAGATGATTCATGGCTACACTTTACAAGATGATGCTTGATTGGCTCTCTCAATCAAAATTGGGGGGATAACCTTATCCCAAAGGTCTTCATCATCTTCTACAGCAAGAAGTCGTGTACACAGAAGAAGTTGGCCATAGCTGAGGAAGGGTTTCTATTTTCTCTCTATTCTCTTTTTTCTCTCTCTCTCTCTCCCTTGCACACACCCAAGCTCTCCATTGCAGGGGGAAGACGGCCAGCCATGCTATGGAGGCCAAACTTCCGACTTTAGCGTGGGCGCTTCCCCTTTGCCTGTTCGGGGCTTCCTGGATTTTCCTGCACAGGCTTTTGCAAAGGCAGAGGCAGCGAAGGCTCCCTAGCTCTTTGCGTAGAGACCCAACAGGTCTTTCGTTGTGGACGGCCGGAGAGGTGGAGCCGCCGGCCAGCCATGCCCAAGGGCAGCCAGCCAGTGCAGCCGGCGGCACGGCCAACCCTGACGGGCGGCCTGCCTGGTGCTGCCGACGGCCAGCCAGGCTAGCGGCGGCGGAGGCGGCCAGCCAGGCCAGTGCCGGCCGGCAGCCCGACCGGATGCAGGAATGGAAAAATAATAATAATAAATAAAATCCAACACTAGGGTGGTTCAGGCATAGGTTCCCGCGAGGGAAAAATTTACAGCAAGGGGCTGTCCCCGCATATATTTTTTTGGGGGAAAAAAGTTATACACGGCACCAAGGGCTGGTTCCCACAACGGGATGGTATTCGTATTTGGGACATATGTTTCGGTGAAGCTGTTCCCACAGAGGGACACACGAGACTTGATGACCGCCGCCTTTTACGGCTCCAAGCGGTTGTTCGCATGATAACTGTCAACAATTAATTTTTTTTATATGAGTTGCAGGCACCTTTCTCTCGGATCGGAGCATCCCGAAGTAGCGACGCTTGTAGAGGCTTGCAGCGCAACACAAATTGGTAGTTGACGACAGTCTCACAGGCGACCGTAAGGGGGGTGACTATTCTCTCTCCACTGCTCATTTTATTAGCGTTTTTGTAATTTTCAAGTTCTCGCATTTTTCTTTGTGCAAGAATTAAAATATGTCTGCTAGGCATAGTGTGTCCCACCGCCTTCTACTTCTCTAGGGTTTTCAGATCTCTTGTCCCCTCGGTCTCACGGGTTTGACCTCGACCGAATTGTTAGGCCGTATACGCCCGATCGTTGTCCGGTGGTCCGGAGTGCGCTCGTCGATCACGCGTGATCCGCCAGCGCCCTCCTCGTCTGTTGATCCCACCTTAGGACCCAGCGAGCCCGCAGTGGCCACAGTAGCAGATGACCCCTTTCTGGCCTATGAGCCAGATGACATGAACACCAACGTCGCTGGGGGACCAAGGAGGACCTCTTGGAATATGACAACGACGTCGATTATGACCTATTGGACCCTATGGACGTCGTGACAGAGACGAAGCTCTCTAGTGGACTTTTTAAATATCTTAATGCAAAACTGAACAATATGAATAAAGCCCAGGCTGACTTAGTCACGATGCTACAGAGCATCTCCACACGGTTAGATGCACTGACAGCCGCCTCGGCTAGTACTCTGACTCCTCGTGGTAGACGAGCTCCTGCCGCGACCATCCAGGAAGAAAAGAGACAGTGAAGTCCAAAAGAAAGAGCAGTATATTAAAGCGCAAAAGGAAAATCGCTGCAACGATGTAGGGCACACGCAGGCTGAGTCTCCAAAGCTTAAAGCCAGCACGAGCGGCAACAACGAGCCCAAAAGAGATGGTAAATTCTCTAGGCAGTTGCATACAGTGCAGAGACTCCCTCTCAGTTCCACAGAGTTCAGAGAGGTGACAGTGTGTCATTGTAATGAGCATCACGCTTGTTCGGTGACACCAGCGATGTGGCAGCCTACTGCAGGTCCGCATGACATGGTGCGCATGTATGGCACCAAAGGTGGCCGTAGAGTCACAGTTTTTATCGATGATGGAGCTAGCCACAACTTCTTGAACTACTCATTAGTCAAGAAGTTGGGGTTGACTGAGAGCAATCATGAGTATACTGTTGGCCTAGCCAACGGGTATGACAAAACGGTATGGAATACCGTAGTATTGGGGGTCCCATTATCTATGCAGGACTACGAGGCTCCGCTTGACTTTCAGGTCATGCACTTAGCTAGAGTAGACGTATATCTAGGCAGGGAGTGGATGTATGGCTTGGGCCCTAGTCTAGCTCGGAGTTACCTACATAATACACTACATTTTGAGCATGGAGGTAGAGTCATTACCCTGCAGGGCGACCGTACTGTCCCCGCCACACCACTTATTTCCTCCATGGAGCTGTGCACAGCGGTCCGCACAGAGGCCAGATAGCAGAGGTATATGCTTGTTACCCTCTTTTAAATTCTGTTTCCGTAGATAAAACTGTAGATGATGTTTGCGTAGACAAACAAGGAAAACAAAATAGCCTTGGACGAGACCCATTGTTTGAAAACCCTGTTTAGCATGCATGTCAAACAAGAAAAAATCCAAGGCGAAAGAGACATTAAAGAAAAAGTACATAGATACTTTAATGAATTTATTAGAGGAATTTCAGGATGTTTTTCCTGATGATTTGCCAGATGGCTTACCACCATCTAGAGAAGTAGACCATGGCATCGAAGTTATGCCAGGATCAAAACCTATAAGCAAACTTGCTTATAGATTAAGCCACTCCGAGGCACAAGAGGTGGAAAAACAATTGACGGAATATTTGAACAAAGGCTTTATTCGGCCTAGTTCAAGTCCGTGGGCATCGCCTATTCTTTTGGTAAAGAAGAAAGACGGATCTATGCGGATATGCATAGACTATAGGGCTCTTAATCAGATAACGATTAAGAACAAGTATCCGATGCCATGCATGGATGAGTTGTTTGATCAACTCTATGGATCGAGATACTTTACAAAAGTAGACTTGAGATCAGGGTATCATCAGGTTAGAATTAAAGCAGAAGATGTTCCGAAGACAACATTTAGGACCCGTTTTAGGTATTTTGAGTTTTTGGTTATGCCATTTGGGCTAACCAATGCTCCAGCAACGTTTATGACGCTGATGGACAGCATTTTACGTCCATATCTTGGAAAATTCGTAGTAGTTTTCCTAGATGATATTCTTGTGTACAGTAAGACACAGAAAGAACACATAGAGCATTTGTGTCTAGTGTTCGAGTTGTTTGCGAGAGCACAAACTATTTGCAAACAAGAGCAAATGTGAATTTTTTGAAACAAAAATTCACTACCTTGGCCATATTATATCCGTCGATGGTACGCGGATGGAGCAAGAAAAAGTAGAGACTATTCTTAAATGGCCAGCGCCGAAGAATCTCAAGGAGCTGCAGATTTTTCTTGGCATGTCGGGGTTCTAGCGAGAGTATGTGAAGGACTACGTGAAGATCGCAGTCCCGTTGACTGTCCAGTTAAGGTCAAAAACTAAAAACATTAGTTGGGGGGAAGGCCAACAGAAGAGCTTTAATAAGCTCAAGGTGGCCGTATAGCAGCTGCACCTGTTTTAACTATTGTTGATCCAAATGAGCCGTTTGTCTTGGAAACAGATGCTAGTGATGAGGCCATTGGGGCCGTACTTATGCCAATTGCATTTGAGAGTAAAAAGTTAGATCGTGCACATCGTAACTACTCGGCTTACGAGCGAGAGTTACTAGCGATAGTTCATGTACTAAAAAAGTGGAGACACTATTTATATGGTGCTCCTTTTGAGGTCCGGACGGACCATGAAAGTCTAAAATGGCTTTCAAGTCAAAGTGAACTGAAGGGTAGAAAAGCTCGGTGGACGGAGATTCTACAAGAGTTTGACCTTCAAATACGTTACCAGAAAGGTAAGTATAACGTGGTGGCAGATGCACTTAGTCGCATGCCACAGATTAATGAACTTAGTTTCACAGTCTTTAAGAATGATTTCTTGGAGTCACTACGTGGTTTATGTGAGCACAATCCATCTTTTACAGAGGTCTGGTGCGCTGTATGCGTACGCACTTCTTCACAGACGCGACCACCTCCCTCGTTGGCACGAATTGCTAGTTCGGAGAGACTGGTCGAAGGTGCAACGAGAAGGGAAGCGAGAGTTAGTCCGAAGAGACTAGCTGTGTCTTCCGGGTATAGTTTGGAGCCGGAGAGCTCTGACGTAGGCCCTTCATCACCTTTGACTGCCACGGCTTCAAAGGGGGGTGATAAACTTCGTTGGGGGGAGAAATATGCTAATTACTCCATTGACGATGACGAGTACTTACTCTACAAGGGTAGAGTATGTGTACCAACTATTGGTGACTTTTGGGCCCAAATTCTTAAAGAAAGTCATGATAGTCCAAGTGCGGGTCATCCCGGGATTTAGAAGACCTATGCACTAGTAAAAAGACAGTTTTATTGGCCTAGTTTGTTTAAGGATGTCCAGAATTATGTGCTGAAATGCAATAAGTGCCAGGTCAATAAACACGAACATCTTAAGGTTGGAGGACTACTCCATCCGCTGGAGATTCCTCAGGGAAAATGGGAAAGCATTTCCATGGATTTCATTACCGGTTTACCCAAGACGAGTCGAGGGAATGACTTGGTGTGGGTGGTAGTGGACAGGTTAACTAAAATGGCAAAGTTTATCACCCCACGAAGAGGAAAAAGTATGTATATATATGCACTTGTGCATATATTATTATGGATTAAATTAAATCACAATTAAAAAAATCATATTTCTAGGATAGATAAGTTTTTTGATCAATTCAAAGGTACTAAATATTTTAGTAAGATAGATTTAAAGTTTGGATATCATCAAGTAAAAGTTAGAATTGAACATGTGCCAAAAACAGCATTTAGGACATCTTTTGGGCACTTTGAACATGTTTTTGTGCCTTTTGGTCTAGCTAATTCTCTTAATACTTCTACATTTAGGAAAGTTTGTGGTTTTTTTTATTGATGATATCTTAGTCTTTAGACAAAATGAACAAGAACATATTGAGTACCTTAGAAAATTATTTTAATTATAGAGGAAAAACAAATTATTTGTAAAAAAATCTAAATTATTAGAAAGTAAAAGTTGAACAAAGCTCAAAGTAATTATTCAACTTATGAAAAAGAACTATTTGCAATTGTATATGCTTTTTTAAAGTGACATTATTATTTGTATAGTGCCAATTTGGAAGTATTGTCTGACCATGAAAGTCTTAAATGGTTAAGTACTCAGGAAGGAGTTAAAAGGTAGGAAGGCTAGATGGGCTGAAATCCTACAAGAGTTTGATTTTCAAATCAGATATAGAAAATAAAAAATTTAAGGTCATGGGGAAGATGCTCTAAGTCAAGAACCCATGATAAATGAGTTGAGTTTTACTCAACTAGAAAGTGAGTTTTACTCAACTAGAAAGTGAGTTGCTGGCTCACTTAAAAGAAAAATGTGTTAATAACCCTAGCGATCAAGTAGTTTGGAATTACTTGATTAAAAGAGATAACTCTCTATTAAGGAATAACATACTACCTTGCATATAGAAGAGAAGAGATAAGAGAAAGACGCATGCAAGAGTCAAATCTGGTGAATAGCACTTGGCCAACCCTATCACTCTCATCAGGAGAAATATGGACTCTCCATTTTGCCCCTTAAGAAGTGAATAAAGCAAGATTGGCCTGACCAATGAGAGAGCTAGGATTCTAGATCCATGTAACATGGATCTTTTTGTCATATCTTTGTCCAAATCTCTTAAGACAATAAAATAATAGAGCCCATATCTTTAAAAAATAGAGAAATGTCAGATTTCATGTCAGATTCCATATCTTTCATGTCAGATGTACCTTGTGGTCAGTAGATGGAAGTTTGAAAACTGAATTTCATTTTTTTCCATTTTTTATGTTTAACTTTTTACTTTCCCTCCTTTTGCATTTCACTACCTTTTCATTTCCCCCCTTTTTTTGGTGGAATTCAATTTCGCCATATCTTCTGCAACTCTAGTTCTTTCTTCACAAAAATTTACAGGCATGTTGTTCTCCACCATAGCTCTCTCCTCTTAAAATTTCATCTAATTTGGACAAAACGTCTATGAGTTATGCCCGTTTTCTCACATGAACTTTCTCTTCTCTGCACCACAGATAGCTATCTTGATGTAAAGTGGCATCAAATTCTTGTGAGTAATTATCATATGTTTAGGGTTTGTCTATGTTTTGTCTTGATGTGAGTAATGATCATAGGTTTAGGATTTGTTTGTGTTTTGTCTTGATGTGTTGCTATTTATTTTCTCAGGAGCAAGGTTGTGAGCAACAAGGTTGTGTACATCAAAGCAGTAAGTTGCTGTTTATTTCTTATTATTTTAATCTTTATTTGTTGCTTTCAATCTTCTTTACACAGTATTGATTTGAAGTGGCATAAAATACCACAGTAATGATCATAGGTTTAGGATTTATTTATGTTTTTCTTGATATGTTGCTGTTTATTTTCACAGGAGCAACAAGGTTGTGAGCAACAAGTTGCTATTTATTTCTTGTTGTTTTTATCTTTATTTGTTAATTTCAATCTTCTCTGCACAGTGATGATTTCAAGTGGCATAAAATACAATAGTAATGATCATAGGTTTAGGGTTTGTTTATGTTTTGTCTTGATGTGAGTAATGATCATAGGTTTAGGGTTTGTTAATGTTTTGTCTTGATGTGTTTATGTTTATTTTCATAGGAGCAACAAGGTTGTGTAAATCAAAGCAGTAAGTTGCTATTTATTTCTTGTTGTTTTAATCTTTATTTGTTGTTGTTTTAATCTTTGTTGTTGTTGTTTTAATCTTTATTTGTTGATTACAATATAACATATATATTTATTAATCATGCAATCTAGCTTTATTAATTTAGATGTCTTCAAGGAGGAGGAATATCAGTAATATTCACATAGTGGAGGTGTTTAACAAGAGAGATGACGAAGGTAACTAGATCCCTGATCAATATAGTGATAAAAACTAATGTTCATGCTGCCATGAAACCATCCACAGGCTCTAGAGATGTGTATCTAAGTTGGTTTGTACCATTTGGTTTGTTTGCACATTTGTTTGGATCCTGTGAAGTAGTTAAGAAAACTAAGATTACTTATCAATGCAAGTGCCCATCTGAGGATTGGATGACTCAGTTACTAGGTGAGTCATGGCATCTCAAGAGAACTCACCATGATGATATCATTGAGTGCAGAATTACTGTGTCAGATGTTACCTTTAGGTAAGATTTCACTTCTGTTGATTGTTGATGGTTTTTATTCATAAGTACTTCATTGCAAGACATTGATTGTTGATGGTTTTTATTCATAAGTACTTCATTGCAAGACACTGATTGTTAATTGTTGATTTTATGTTTTTATGTTGGTTTTTGTTTGTTTTTTATGACACGTAGTTCATTGCAAAACAAACTTTATGCATTCGCTTCAAGTATAGGAGGCAGCAACTTCTACGAGGGGAGTGGCTCAGCTTGGACCAAGACATGCGAGATGGCACACATTCAGCACTCATTGATGTGGTTATTCTTTGGGAGGGTCATGACCCTTTTAGCGTTAATGTAGAGAGTCATTGGCCCCTTAGTTTTTTGAGACAAGAAATCCAACTTATGTCCAATAACCCCCCTTGTAATTTCTATTTTAAGTTGGATGGTAGGAAGGTTGGGAGTCGAAGTGAACATTGCAAAACATGCAACGAGTGTGTTGCTCCACACATCCTTGAGATTGTGGAGTCAATGTAATTCTTATTCTTCCAAGTGAATATAAGAAGTTATTTCTCTAAAAGTGTCGTAAATTTAATTTTCTTCATTTTCATAAAGTGTTGTGGTTTTTTAAGTCTACTGTGTTTCAAACCCTTTAATATGTAAGAAAATAATGATAAGTATAAGTAAGTATAAACGTGAATATAAATATAAGTATAAGTATATATTTAGGTGCAAATAATAATATAATTAATTATGGTAGAAATATAAGTATGTTTTTATGATTTGTTATATTTTAAAAATGAAGTGTCATTAATTTTTAAGTCTATAGATATAAGTTTAAAAATAAATATAAGTTTAAATATATATTTAAGTGTAAATAATATTATAAGTAACTATGTAAATAATATAATATAATAATAATAATAATATACTATAACAAGAAATATAAGTATGATTTATTATTTATTATATTTTAATGAAGTGTCCTTTATTTACTAGAGTATAAACATAAGGTATAAAAATAAATATAAGTTTATAGATATTTGTAAGTATATAATAAACACAAGTATAAATTTATTAAAAATATTATAAATTTAAGTGTAAGTATAAATATGAGTATAAGTTATAGATCAAACTCATTTATAATATCTATTCTCTAGCTCTCTCTTTGTGTGCTAGCTCTCCCCACTACCCATCATGGCCACCTCCCCTGCTTTCGATACGTGGATTAGCAGCACTCGCTATACTCACCTTGGGGACTAGATCTACCCTAGGTTTTGCAAGAGTTTAGACCTCGAGGCTGTCATCTCCACCTTAGACCCAAACTCCACCTTGCTAGCTACATTTTGCGATGCAATGGACGACTTCACCTACTCTATCCCAAATTACACCTTGAGTTGGATTCCTTTGGAGTTCCTCTTCAGCATGAAGAGTGGATCCAACCACAAGAAGGCGGTGAACAAAGCTCTAGCTCATGTTGGACACGATTTCTACACTACCATTGTCCCAACCTCCTATGAAGAGAACATCCCACTCAATCTCATTGAGCGGGATATTGCTTTTGCTATTTACATCTTGAACTCTCATGTTCAAGAGCCAAAGGATGATGACATCCAGGATCTCCCTCTAGTGGAATCCATAGACATAGGGCCAGAGGAGACCACTCTAACCCCTGTCGTTGTGGCTGCAGAGAGCTCTCGCATGGCGCTTGCATCCATCCAGCCTGCCGGAACCTAAAGTCATGATCCACCACTAGCTTCATTGAGTGCTATCACCATCGAAGGGGTGGAGTACCTTCTCATGCAGGATGTGTTGGAGCTCTTGGACTTGAGGGAGGAGGAACTATATAGTATACTTGTGTGAGATGCCAGTGATGATTTCCTCGACTTTAATTACCAAGAAGACCTACCCCACAGGTTGATGAGATAGGGCGATATAATGAAAGTAGTGTAGATGATATCTCTACTATCATTGCCGTCCCCAGAAGCACATTGAGGATGCAGCTCCTTAATATGAGATCACAGATGAAGAGTTTGAGCGCTTGCAGAATGAACAGTTCGGACCTCGACCATAGCATGTGACACCTGTGGTCCAGCAGTCGGGGACGATTGGCAGACCCATTCCAGGAGTAGATCTAGAGGCACCCTTGCAGAAGGAGCTAGACGAACCAAAAAAGGTATCTCCTTTTACTACTAGTTGCTACCCTGATTTGATATTTAGGGCCTCTAGGGCATGTAGACCCCACATTCCCATGCCCATCAGAGGGCTGGGAAGTGCACTGTCCGAAGGCTGGCGTGGGAAGCCCTGATTTTTTCAAAAATCAGGGCTGGGAAGTGCACTGTCCGAAGGCTGGCGTGGGAAGCCCTGATTTTTTCAAAAATCAGGGCTTCCCACGCCAGCCTTCGGACAGTGCACTTCCCAGCCCTCTGATGGGCATGGAATCATACATGTGGGGCTTTGCAAAAATCAGGGCTTCCCACGGCAGCCTTCGGACAGTGCACTTCCCAGCCCTCTGATGGGCATGGGATCAGGGCTTTGCAAAAATCAGGGCTTCCCACGGCAGCCTTCGGACAGTGCACTTCCCAGCCCTCTGATGGGCATGGGATCATACATATGGGGTTTGCAAAATCAAGGCTTCCCACACCCGCCTTCCGATAGTGCACTTCCCAACCTTTGATGGGCATGGGATCATACATGTGGGGTCTACATGCCCTAGAGGCCCTAAATATCAAATTTGGGGCTATTCTTTAAAAAAATCATTCTCTCCCATGCATTGCATGATCGATGTTGACATCAATTTTATTTTGCAGGAAATTATGTATCTTGATGAATTTGCATCGAGGTAGAGTGGAAGATCTGGGGGCCAAGGAAGGGTTCAGGACTCTGCACTCAAGGAGTACATTGGTAAACTTGCCAATGATGTGATAGTCTTCCACAAGACTTGCTCTCCGGAGTATGCAAAAAACTTTTTGAAGATTAAAGCACTTACAAAAGGTGTTGCATTCAAAGTTATTCTGACTAAATCAAGTTTGGAAAAAGTTATTCTACTTTGATGCTCAAAGTTACTTTACTTATTCTCGACTCAAAGGTCAGGGCCTTTTTTTTCTGTGGTGGCCAGTGGCATTGTCGGGGGGGGGGGGGGGGGGGGGGGTACAAGATCCCACCGTATCAAGGCAGAGCTTGAAGGGTTCCATGTTTTGATTCCAGCCATCAAGGAGACTTCAGAGTCTGGAGCATCTCATGCAAACTAAGGGTTTTGAACTCATGACCCCTTTCATTAGAGTCACAAGCCTTAACCATTAGGCTAGAGTGGACATGTTGACTCTACATGCAAAAATAAGTTACATAAGGTAACTATAAGACTAGAGAGATGCATAAAATAGGTGGAGGGTTTTCCCGATAGCAGAACCAAGCATGGGAGGTCTCATATGCTATTGAGACGATGCTCCCAAGGGTTGCTTTACAAGGTGGGTCCATGCTAAAAATAGTACTTACTAAAAATAGTATTTACTAAAAATAGAAAGTTACAAATTAGAGGTTCGAACCCTTGATCTAACAAGATAGGAGCGCAGATTCCTTGGATTTCTCCAACAAATCATAGGTCTAGGTATATGCTTCAGCTCGGGATTTTGTTGGCAAAGTCGAAAAAGTTTAGGGTTTTGGGGAGGCCCCCAAGTTTAAAGCTTTGGTGTACTTGGAGTAGTCAAGCTTAAGAACTAGGAGGATCCGCTTACTAGAAGAGGTTTCTCGATTGGAAGCCTTTAGAAGTAGAGCTGTTCGCATATTGTACTTGATCTTGCTAAAAGTTTTCCGAAGGAGAGAATCCGGATATCCTCTACCTCGAAGTCGTTGGAAAAACAAAAGCTTTAGCTTGATGTAGCTTTGAAGCATGCTTTCCCTGATGACATAATGCTTAAGTTCTCCAATGATGAAGGCTTCCTTTTGATGACTAGGGTGCCAGGAAGAGAAAGGAAGCATTGATACCTGTTCAGCTCTTTCTGAAAACAACTAGTAGAAAGCTTTCCTGTGGTTTAAAAATTAGTACCTTTGAAGAGGTGAATGTCCAAAAAATCCACAGATGAATTGGAGATGACATGTGTTATCTTGATATGCTCCTGAAGATCTATTGCATAGTTGCTAAGATGTTGAAGCAAAGTGGTGTGAGACCCATGCCAAAAACCTAAAGCGTCATCAATGTATCTTTTGTAGTAGAGTAGCTCTGGTGTGGGATGTACTTGTTCTTGAAGGTTTTCTAAATAACATAGAAAAAGGCAGGCATAGACAACAGCAAAGTTACTGCCCATAGTAGTGCCTCTGATTTGATGCCAAAAAGTGCCATTATTCTCAAGATAGTGGTTCTTGAGAACAAGAGAGGCAATTGTCATGATCAGGTTGAGCTCTACATGGTTGAAGTCACCCTGTATCATCATCTTGAGGGCATGCAGTCCTTCATTAATGGGAATACTGGGGTACAGAGATTCCACATCAAATGTGAAGAGGATAATTTCTTGTGGTAGATGAAGCTCAGATAATTCTTTAATCAGAGTGAGGGAGTCTTTTAGATGTTGCTTTTGTTGGAAGAGAATGGGGAAAAGCTTATGATGAAGCCATATAGACGCATTCTCAAAAACAAAGCCATTGTAAGAGCAGATTGGCCTTCCGACCACTGTAGGTTTGTGGATTTTGGGCAAGAAATAAAGAGAGCAAACTCTGAACCCTTGCTTTGGCTTCTGCAAAATAACTTTGCTTCATCCCTTGAGAGCACACTAGACTTTTGCAGGCAAGCCTATCAAACGGTTCATTCAATGCAGCCTGGGTGACTGGGAGATAGACCTACATATTGCGTGAAGTGAATGACACACTTGTCTCATTCGAATACCGGCCACTGTCACAACCATCATTCTCTCAAGATTGTTGAACACAGAGTTCAAGATAGTTAGTTTATCAAAAACCAGCACCTTCTCAAAATACGACATTTGTATGGCAATCAAGGTCAAGATGGAATCAACAAAAAATCAAGAGGAGCATGCTAGATACATGGCACAAAGAAGGGCACACATGTTGCAGCAAATGAGTTGTAGAAATCTATACTATGCTTGGAGGAGCTCTTTCGAAATGAACCCAAATAGGTATTTGTGTATTATACATGATAAGATGGACCAGAGCAAGGCTGCCATACCACAAATTAAACCAGTTCCTAAATCTCTCAATGGGGTTGAGAGGCTTCCAGTATCCTTAAGAGGAATGCTCACTCATGGTGGACATGGACAAACAGCTTATGGTCACTTTGCCTTGGGGTTATGGCCAAGTGATCCCAACTTCACAATTTCATCTCTCTCAAAATGTTTAAGAAACTTAGAAAGAGGAGAGCAACACATGTATGGTGACTTGAGCTCACAAAACTCAGATGTAGAACCACGAACATATCTTTTTTACTGTGTTTTGTCCACTATGGCCCTGTATTAGCATATGGAAGTGCTAGAGGAGAGAAACGCATATTGTAAGCAGAGCATTGAGGATGCACATGCAGACACATGTAGAAACAAATGTGGATACAGAGCGAAATTGTTGTTCACATATGCAGTCAGTCTTTCATATGGAAGTGCTAAAGGAGAGAAACGCATATTGCAAGCAGAGCATTGAGGATGCAGATGCAGAGACACATGTAGAAACAAATGTGGATACAGAGGGAAATTGTTCTTCACATATGCAGTTAGTCTTTCATATGGAAGTGCTAAAGGAGAGAAACGCATATTACAAGCAGAGCATTAAGGATGTAGATGCAGAGACACATGTAGAAACAAATGTGGATACAGAGGGAAATTGTTCTTCACATATGCAGTAAGTCTTTCATACTAACACACATGTGCAGGATAGGGGCAATGTCAATGCCTCAAGTTTAATGCCATCAAATTCAAGGACATTTTTCAAGAGATTGCCAAGGATGTTGTTGTTGCAACTTGACAATTGTGGTTCTAAAAATAAGAATCGTTATGTATTTGCCACCCTTTGAGTATGTTAAGGAAAATGAGAAGGTTGTGGAGGGCTTAAAAAACATGTCAATTGGTGGAAAGAGCACTTGCAAGAGAAAGGAGACCAAAGTGATTATGCTAAGTGGATCAATTCGGTCCTTGCCTATTGGGAGAATCTTATGCTAAACATGCAGACCCCTAGTGCAAGGGAAGACATTGGATTTCATGACTTTTGGCCAAGGAGTGTATGCAAAAAAGCTGAGCCTCTTAACCTTCAAGTGGAGGATGATGTAGATGAAAGGTTTGATGTAAATGAGGACCATTATTGTGGTCCAATGCGCAATAGACCTGTTGAATAGTTCAACCCGACTCTTGATGTGTCTAAAGGAGATTTTGTGCTTGTACAACCTTGTGATGCAAATTACCCAATATGGTTGGGAGTGACAACAAGTGATGTTGATCAAAACAACAACTCGATAAACTTCCTACAAGTTGAGATACAATATTGGGCACCAATTTCAAAGAAGAAGAATGCAAGTGATGTGGAGGTTTATAAGGATTGCTGGAACAAGTATTGGCGAGAGAATAGAAATGATCCTCAGTGCTGGGAAGACACTAGCTGCATCATTTGGGCATGGAAGCCCAAGGGTGAACGACTTCCAGAGAAAATCAAGATTCCAAAGGCTATAATACTCAAGGCCAAACAAAATCAATTGAATCAACATGAAAGTGAGGCACCATCACACGTCAGTGCAGTTCAGCAAGAATGATTTGTTAGCACATGGGCAACTAGCTTTGTAATCTTTTAGCAATGTTGTATGAAGCTACCAAACTCATAGTTCAATCATTATTCAAATTGTAAGGCTTTCTTAAGCTTTTAAATTTATGGTTCACCCATTGTTCAAGAATTTTGATTCAATACAGATTGTGATCTTTTTAATTCTATCACCTAGTCTTTCTCACAACTTAAAGTTACATTGAATATCCTTTCTTTGTTAAAGTTTCTGTGTTTGATGGTCAACTGGAGGCTATGTGATATAAAAAAACTTAATTCTTGGTGTGCATGTGTGTGTGTGTGTGTGTGTGTGTGCAGGCAAATTTACATCCCACCAACATCATATATACTTGTTACAAATGTACAATAGTACATAACTCATATCGCATTATTCAAATGCTTGTTGAGAACATCCAATAATAAATCTTGCATATCGCATAGTAAACATTGTATTGGATCTAACAAAGAATTGTCCCAAAATTGTGCATATTTCCCAAAATTCCTAAATTTGAGTTCCAGGCAAAGCTGGTAGAGAATCAAGAAAAGAAGCTGGATGCTTATGCCTCCACTTTTGAAGCCAGTCTCCAGGAAATCTTAAACCTCATGGCTGCTTTAGAACTCATGGACAGCCCACACGCTTTATGGGAAAACACCATGAAGACTTGGAAGAACAAGCTGGTCAAAGATTTCAAAACTGCCATAAATAATTTCAGGGTCTCTCATCTCCTTAACTCTAAGATCAAGCAAGCTGCTTTCACCAAGAGGAAAGCTGCACAGGATCAAGCCATGGGAGATACAGAATCTCTTCCTAACTGAACCCTCTATAGCCAAGCTAGTCAAAGAGCAAGTTCAGAAGCAAGTTCAAGCACAGATCAACAAGCTAAAAAAAAGTCTAGCAAATGACACAGGTGGGACAAACAAAAAACGGAAAGATAATCAACAAAAGAAAAGCCAGAACAATAGCCAGAACAACAACAAGAAGAAAACTAGAAGCAACCAAGCTTCTAAAAAAGGCAATCAATAGAAAGACCGGCAAAACAACCACCAAGGTAAGCAGCAGGGAAACAAGGCAAATAAAGGCAAGTCTACCCAGCCAAAAAACCAGCGGGGAAACCGGCAAGGGGGTGGAAATCAACCTCAAAGGAAGAAGACTTCCACCCCCTCCTCTGCACAGCCTTCCTCTTCTCGACAAGGCCGCAATACCCAAAAATCTGGTTCGGGACAGAAACAAAATCGGCAAAATTCATGAAGCAGATCCGCTCCACCGAGCTGATCTCGGTCGTCTGAAAATCCCCGGCATTAAGGCACCTCTTTTGGCTCCCTCTCCAAGATCCCGAGCGCTATGCTCTATTGCTTTTCTCTAGAAAGACCCCAACTGAGGTGGATCAACGTGTTTCAAACACTGCCATCCACAATCTCTCTCAGTACAAGATTTCATTTAGCGAGAAAAAGCTTCTAGGACGTGGTTTGGGATATATTCCTCCGTCAAAGTTTTCGGATTCAACACATCTAACCAAAGACTATGATAATTTTGCAAGACAACTTCGTCTTCGATGGTTTTTCAGAAATGCACCAGATAGACCTCTTCCTCCTTTTCGAGTTGCAAACCCGAATTGGAATCCTTCTAAAGTTTATCAGCCTCTGGAAGACATCATCAACACTGGAAGAGTCATACTTCAAAATTCAATCTCTTCATGTGAGCGACTTCCTCAGAACAAGCTTCCGCTTCATTTGAGAAGAGCCCTTAACAGATTGATAAAGAACCATAACATCATTATCAAGCCAGCAGATAAAAACCTTGGTTTGGTAATTCTTGATAAATCATGGTATCTTAATGAAGGTGATCGACAACTTCTAGATCAACAGGTCTATCTCCCAGTCACCCAAGCTCCATTGAATGAACTGTTTGATAGGCTTGCCTGCATTTGTCAAAAGTCTAGTGTGCTCTCAAGGGATGAAGCAAAGTTTATTTTGCAGAAGCCAGAGCAAGGGTTCAGAGTTTGCTCTCTTCTTGCCCAAAATCCACAAACCTACAGTGGTCGGAAGGCCAATCTGCTCTTACAATGGCTTTGTTTTTAGAATGCGTCTATATGGCTTCATCATAAGCTTTTCCCCATTCTCTTCCAACAAAAGCAACATCTAAAAGACTCCCTCACTTTGATTAAAGAGTTATCTGAGCTTCATCTACCATAAGAAATTATCCTCTTCACATTTGATGTGGAATCTCTGTACCCCAGTATTCCCACTAATTAAGGACTGCATGCCCTCAAGATGATGATACAGGGTGACTTCAACCATGTAGAGCTCAACCTCATCATGACAATTGCCTCTCTTGTTCTCAAGAACCATTATCTTGAGTTTAATGGCACTTTTTGGCATCAAATCAGAGGCACTGCTATGGGCAGTAATTTTGCTGTTGTCTATGTCTACCTTTTTCTATGTTATTTAGAAAACCTTCAAGAACAGGTACATCCCACAACAGAGCTACTCTACTACAAAAGATACGTTGATGATGCTTTAGGTTTTTGGCATGGGTCTCACACCACTTTGCTTCAACATCTTAGCAACTATGCAATAGATCTTCAGGAGCATATCAAGATAACACCCTTTCTCTTCCTGGCACCCTAGTCATCAAAAGGAAGCCTTCAGCATTGGAGAACTTAAGCGTTATGTCATCAGGGAAAGCACGCTTCAAAGCTACATCAAGCTAAAGCTTTTGTTTTTCCAACGACTTCGAGGTAGAGGATATCCGGATTCTCTCCTTCGAAAAACTTTCAGCAAGATCAAGTACAATATGCGAACAGCTCTACTTCTAAAGGCTTCCAATCTCGAGAAACCTCTTCGAGTAAGCGGATCCCCCTAGTTCTTAAGCTTGACTACTCCAAGTACACCAAAGCTTTAAGCTTGGGGGCCTTCCTAAACCCTAAACTTTTTCGGCTTTGCCAACAAAATCTCTAGCTGAAGCATATACCTAGACCTTTGATTTGCTAGAGAAATCCAAGGAATCTGCGCTCCTATCTTGTTAGATCAAGGTTTCGAACCTCTAATTTATAACTTTCTATTTTTAGTAATTACTATTTTTAGTAAGTACTATTTTTAGCGTGGACCCACCTTGTCAAGCAACCTTTGGGAACATTGGCTTAACAGCATATGAGACCTCCCATGCTTGGTTCTGCTATCGGGAAAACCCTCCACCTTTTTTATGCATCTCTCTAGTCTTCTAGTTACCTTATGTAACTTATTTTTGCATGTAGAGTCAACATGTCCACTCTAGCCTAATGGTTAAGGCTTGTGACTCTAATGAAAGGGGTCATGAGTTCAAAACCCTTAGCTTGCATGAGATGCTATTGAGCTTCTTTTACTTGTTTAGAGAGCTCTACTTATCCGATTCGAGCGCCGTTTGTTGCGTTGGGTTCTTCATGTCGTAAGCTTGCTTTTTCACAACAAAAGGCTGAATTATCCCACATGCAAAGAGGCAAAAGCTAGCCCTCCCCTCTCTACATAAGGGAGAGCTCTCATTCTTGTACTCTCAAACTTGGGTGTTCCACTGAAGAGCTCACTCTAGAGCGAAACTAATTTGGAACTACACCCTCAAGTTAATACAAGAAATTAACTTTTTTAAGTCCTTTTTGTCTCTTAAATCAAAATTTTCTTGTGTTTTGTGTATGTTAGGCACTTAGTCCTTTTTTGGGCTAGTAAAGTGTCTTTCTTGTGTGTGTGAGTAAGGCCATTGTTTTGGTGCTTAGCAAGAGGCACTTGGTCATTAATTTGGCTGGTTTAGTGTCTTTCTGCTGAGTATGCTCCTTCGATCTAGCATAATGTCATATTGCGTGGCATGCTAAGTGTCATTTCGATTGATGCACCTTCCCTTCCCCTTACCTTTATTTTTGAGGGCAACTAGTCGTTCTTTTGCGGCAAGTTGTTGTCCCCACGTCTTAGCCTTTGGTTTGGTGGACAACTAGTCGTTCTTTTGCGGCAATTTGTTGTCCCCACATCTTAGCCTTTAGTTTGCATGGGCAACTGGTCGTATTTTTCGGCTAGCTGTTGTCCTCATGAGGTGGGATTTTAGACTTCTTGGTCATAGTGCGTGGCCATCTTAAGTTCATACTATTCACACCTCAACACCATATCTTACATACACTCCACTTGACATCACTTCACTATCACATAACCGGTCCCCGAAAAATTTATTTTTTGCTACCGCAGCTACATTTAGCTACCGCCGCAGCTACCGGTTATTTATCTTTATCACTCCACAAACGCACACCTGAAAAAACCCCTAAACCCTAAACCTTTGCTATCATGGTGCTTTTGAACACTATCCCAGAGGCAGCAAAAATAGGTGGAGGGTTTTCCCGATAGCAGAACCAAGCATGGGAGGTCTCATATGCTGTTAAGTCGATGCTTCCAAAGGTTGCTTTACAAGGTGGGTCCACGCTAAAAATAGTACTTACTAAAAATAGTATTTACTAAAAATAGAAAGTTACAAATTAGAGGTTCGAAAACCTTGATCTAACAAGATAGGAGCGCAGATTCTTTGGATTTCTCCAGCAAATCATAGGTCTAGGTATATACTTCAGCTCGGGATTCTGTTGGCAAAGCCGAAAAAGTTTAGGGTTTAGGGAGGCCCCCAAGTTTAAAGCTTTGGTTTACTTGGAGTAGTCAAGCTTAAGAACTAGGGGGATCCGCTTACTCGAAGAGGTTTCTCGATTGGAAGTCTTTAGAAGTAGAGCTGTTCGCATATTGTACTTGATCTTGCTAAAAAATTTCCGAAGGAGAGAATCCGGATATCCTCTACCTCGAAGTCGTTGGAAAAACAAAAGCTTTAGCTTGATGTAGCTTTGAAGCGTGCTTTCCCTGATGACATAACGCTTAAGTTCTCCAATGATGGAGGCTTCCTTTTGATGACTAGGGTGCCAGGAAGAGAAAGGGAGGTATTGATACGTGTTCAGCTCTTTCTGAAAACAACTAGTAGAAAGCTTTCCTGTGGTTTGAAAATTAGTACCTTTGAAGAGGTGAATGTCCAAAAAATCCACAGATGAATTGGAGATGACATGTGTTCTCTTGATATGCTCCTGAAGATCTATTGCATAATTGCTAAGATGTTGAAGCAAAGTGGTGTGAGACCCATGCCAAAAACCTAAAGCGTCATCAATGTATCTTTTGTAGTAGAGTAGCTCTGTTGTGGGATGTACCTGTTCTTGAAGGTTATCCAAATAACATAGAAAAAGGCAGGCATAGACAACAGCAAAATTACTGCCCATAGCAGTGCCTCTGATTTGATGCCAAAAAGTGCCATTAAACTCAAGATAATGGTTCTTGAGAACAAGAGAGGCAATTGTCACCCTGTATCATCATCTTGAGGGCATGCAGTCCTTCATTGGTGGGAATACTGGGGTACAGAGATTCCACATCAAATGTGAAGAGGATAATTTCTTGTGGTAGATGAAGCTCAGATAACTCTTTAATCAGAGTGAGGGAGTCTTTTAGATGTTGCTTTTGTTGGAAGAGAATGGGAAAAAGCTTATGATGAAGCCATATAGACGCATTCTCAAAAACAAAGCCATTGTAAGAGCAGATTGGCCTTCCGACCACTGTAGGTTTGTGGATTTTGGGCAAGAAATAAAGAGAGCAAACTCTGAACCCTTGCTCTGGCTTCTGCAAAATAAACTTTGCTTCATCCCTTGAGAGCAAACTAGACTTTTGACAAATACAGGCAAGCCTATCAAACAGTTCATTCAATGGAGCTTGGGTGATTGGGAGATAGACCTGTTGATCTAGAAGTTGCCGATCACCTTCATTAAGATACCATGATTTATCAAGAATTACCAAACCAAGGTTTTTATCTACTGGCTTGATAATGATGTTATGGTTCTTGATCAATCTGTTAAGGGCTCTTCTCAAATGAAGCGGAAGCTTGTTCTGAGGAAGTCGCTCACTTTGACGGAGGAATATATCCCAAACCACGTCCTAGAAGCTTTCTCTCGCTAAATGAAATCTTGTACTGAGAGAGATTGTGGAGTGTTTGAAACACGTTGATCCACCTCAGTTGGGGTCTTTCTAAAGAAAAGCAATAGAGCATAGCGCTCGAGATCTTGGAGAGGGAGCCAAAAGAGGTGCCTTAATGCCGGGGATTTCGAGACGGAGATCAGCTCGGTGGAGCGGATCTACTTCATGAATTTTGCCGATTTTGTTTCTGTCCCGAACCAGATTTCTGGGTATTGCGGCCTTGTCGAGAAGAGGAAGGCTGTGCAGAGGAGGGGGTGGAAGTCTTCTTCCTTTGAGGTTGATTTCCACCCCCTTGCCGGTTTCCCCCTGCTGGTTTTTTGGCTGGGTAGAGTTGCCTTTATTTAGCTTGTTTCCCGGCTGCTTACCTTGGTGGTTGTTTTGCCAGTCTTTCTGTTGATTGCCTTTTTTAGAAACTTGGTTGCTTCTAGTTTTCTTCTTGTTGTTGTTCTGGCTATTGTTCTGGCTTTTCTTTTGTTGATTATCTTTCCGTTTTTTCTGGCTTTTCTTTTGTTGATTATCTTTCCGTTTTTTGTTTGTCCCACCTGTGTCATTTGCTAGACTTTTCTTTAGCTTGTTGATCTGTGCTTGAACTTGCTTCTGAACTTGCTCTTTGACTAGCTTGGCTATAGAGGGTTTAGTAGGAAGAGATTCTGCATCTCCCATGGCTTGATCCTGTGCAGCTTTCCTCTTGGTGAAAGCAGCTTGCTTGATCTTAGAGTTAAGGAGATGAGAGACCCTGAAATTATTTATGGCAATTTTGAAATCTTTGACCAGCTTGTTCTTCCAAGTCTTCATGGTGTTTTCCCATAAAGCGTGTGGGCTGTCCATGAGTTCTAAAGCAGCCATGAGGTTCAGGATTTCCTGGAGACTGGCTTCAAAAGTGGAGGCATAAGCATCCAGCTTCTTTTCTTGATTCTCTATCAGCTTTGCCTGGGCTTCAATGAGGACTTCCAAGCAGCTGCTCCTGTAATTTTTACAAAGATCTTGTAGAGTTTGATTGAGAAAGGCCTGTCCTTGTTCATCTTGCACAGTAAGGTGGGGTGGTTTGAGTCGAAGACTGTTAGGTACGGTGCCTTCTCCTCTTTGCTCTCTAAGCTTTTTAAGGTAAGCTTGACTTTTCTCAAAAGCTAAAAACATCTTCTTGTACTCCTCGATAGACTTCTTCAAGAAATCTTTAAGGTGAGAAGGTTGAGCGATGGGAAGAGTAGGTAGAGCAAAAGGTGATCATAGGATGATGATGAAGCACCAAGTGTAAACCTGTATTGGTTTTGTGCATTAGCAGTATCTGTAGAATCATCCATTCTTCGCTTAGCACGTTCTCTTTCTCCACTAGCAAATTGAAACGCTCCCTGGCTGGTAGAAGGGTTGTCTTGACCTTCGTTTGCTGCCTCTGGGATAGTGTTCAAAAGCATCATGATAGCAAAGGTTTAGGGTTTAGGGGTTTTTTCAGGTGTGCAGTTGTGGAGTGATAACGATAAATAACCGGTGGCTGCGATAGCAAAAAATAAATTTTTCGGGGGGCCGGTTACATGATAGTCAAGTGGAGTGTATGTAAGATATGGTGTTAAGGTGTGAATAGTATGAACTTAAGATGGCCACGCACTATGACCAAAAAGTCCAAAATCCCACCTCACGAGGACAACAGCTAGCCGAAAAATACGACCAGTTGCCCACGCAAACTAAAGGCTAAGATGTGGGAACAACAACTTGCCGCAAAAGAACGACTAGTTGTCCACCAAACCAAAGGCTAAGACGTGGGGACAACAACTTGCCGCAAAAGAACGACTAGTTGCCCTCAAAATTAAAGGTAAGGTGCATCAATCGAAATGACACTTAGCATGCCACGCAATATGACATTATGCCAGATCGAAGGAGCATACTCAGCAGAAAGACACTAAACCAGCCAAATTAATGACCAAGTGCCTCTTGCTAAGCACCAAAACAATGGCCTTACTCACACACACAAGAAAGACACTTTACTAGCCCAAAAAAGGACTAAGTGCCTCACATACACAAAAACACAAGACAAAATTTGATTTAAGAGACAAAAAAGACTTAAAAAAGTCGATTTCTTGTATTAACTTGAGGGTGTAGTTCCAAACTAGTTTCGCTCTAGAGTGAGCTCTTCAGTGGAACACCCAAGTTTGAGATTACAAGAATGAGAGCTCTCCCTTATGTAGAGAGGGGAGGGCTAGCTTTTGCCTCTTTGCATGTGGGATAATTCAGCCTTTTGTTGTGAAAAAGCAAGCTTAGGACATGAAGAACCCAACGCAACAAACGGCGCTCGAATCGGATAAGTAGAGCTCTCTAAACAAGTAAAAGAAGCTCAATAGCATCTCATGCAAGCTATGGGTTTTGAACTCATGATCCCTTTCATTAGAGTCACAAGCCTTAACCATTAGGCTAGAGTGGACATGTTGACTCTACATGCAAAAATAAGTTACATAAGGTAACTATAAGACTAGAGAGATGCATAAAATAGGTGGAGGGTTTTCTCGATAACAGAACCAAGCATGGGAGGTCTCATATGCTGTTAAGCCGATGCTCCCAAGGGTTGCTTTACAAAGGTGGGTCCACGCTAAAAATAATACTTACTAAAAATAGAAAGTTACAAATTAGAGGTTCGAAACCTTGATCTAACAAGATAGGAGCGCAGATTCCTTGGATTTCTCCAGCAAATCATAGGTCTAGGTATATGCTTCAGCTCGGAATTTTGTTGGCAAAGCCGAAAAAGTTTAGGGTTTAAGGTTTAGGGTTTAGGGTTTAAGGGTTTTGGATTTTAGGATTTAGGGTTTAGGGTTTAGGATTTAGGGTTTAGGGTTTAGAGGGTCTTAGGAAATTTGGGGTTTTTAGGGTTTAAGGTTAAGGGTTAAGGGTTTAGGGTTTTTAGGGATTTTAGGGGTTTAGGGTTTGGGATTTTAGGGTTTTAGGGGTTTTAGGATTTTTAGGGTTTCGGGTTTAGGATTTTAGAGTTTAGGATTTTTAGGGTTTTTAGGGTTTAGGGTTTAGGGTTTTTTCAGGTGTGCGGTTGTGGAGTGATAAAGATAAATAACCGGTAGCTGCGGCAGCTAAAGGTAGCTGTGGTAGCAAAAAATAAATATTTCGGGGGCCGGTTACGTGATAGTGAAGTGATGTCAAGTGGAGTGTATGTTAGATATGGTGTTGAGGTGTGAATAGTATGAACTTAAGATGGCCATGCACTATGACCAAAAAGTCGAAAATCCCACCTCACGAGGACAACAACTAGCCGAAAAATACGACCAGTTGCCCACGCAAACTAAAGGCTAAGATGTGGGGACAACAACTTGCCGCAAAAGAAACGACTAGTTGCCCACCAAACCAAAGGCTAAGACGTGGGGACAACAACTTGCCGCAAAAGAACGACTAGTTGCCCTCAAAAATAAAGTTAAGGGGAAGGGAAGGTGCATCAATCGAAATGACACTTAGCATGCCACGCAATATGACAATGCCAGATCGAAGGAGTATACTCAGCAGAAAGACACTAAACCAGCCAAATTAATGACCAAGTGCCTTTTGCTAAGCACCAAAACAATGGCCTTACTCACACACACAAGAAAGACACTTTACTAGCCCAAAAAAGGACTAAGTGCAGCAACCCGTTTAGGGTTTAGGGTTTTTAGGATTTTAGGGTTTAGGGGTTAGGGTTAGGGTTTAGGGGTTAGGGGTTAGGGTTTTAGGGGTTAGGGTCTAGGGTTTAAGATTTAGGGTCTAGGGGTTAGGGTTTAGGGTCTAGGGATTAGGATTTAGGGGTTTTTTCAGGTGTGCCGTTGTGGAGTGATAAAGATAAATAACCGGTAGCTACGGCAGCTAATAGTAGCTGCAGAGCAGAAAAAAATAAAATTTTCGGGGGTACGTGATAGTGAAGTGATGTCAAGTGGAGTGTATGTAAGATATGGTGTTGAGGTGTGAATAGTATGAACTTAAGATGGCCACGCACTATGACCAAAAAGTCCAAAATCCCACCTCACGAGGACAACAGCTAGCCAAAAAATACAACCAGTTGCCCATGCAAACTAAAGGCTGAGATGTGGGGACAACAACTTGCCGCAAAAGAACGACTAGTTGCCCACCAAACCAAAGGCTAAGACGTGGGGACAACAACTTGCTGCAAAAGAACGACTAGTTGTCCTCAAAAATAAAGGTAAGGGGAAGGGAAGGTGCATCAATCGAAATGACACTTAGCATGCCACGCAATATGACATAATGCCAGATCGAAGGAGCATACTCAGCAGAAAGACACTAAACCAGCCAAATTAATGACCAAGTGCCTCTTGCTAAGCACCAAAACAATGGCCTTACTCACACACACAAGAAAGACACTTTACTAGCCCAAAAAAGGACTAAGTGCCTCACATACACAAAACACAAGACAAAATTTGATTTAAGAGACAAAAAAGACTTAAAAAATTCGATTTCTTGTATTAACTTGAGGGTGTAGTTCCAAACTAGTTTCGCTCTAGAGTGAGCTCTTCAGTGGAACACCCAAGTTTGAGATTACAAGAATGAGAGCTCTCCCTTATGTAGAGAGGGGAGGGCTAGTTTTTGCCTCTTTGCATGTGGGATAATTCAGCCTTTTGTTGTGAAAAAGCAAGCTTAGGACATGAAGAACCCAACGCAACAAACGGCGCTCGAATCGGATAAGTAGAGCTCTCTAAACAAGTAAAAGAAGCTCAATAGCATCTCATGCAAGCTATGGGTTTTGAACTCATGACCCCTTTCATTAGAGTCACAAGCCTTAACCATTAGGCTAGAGTGGACATGTTGACTCTACATGTAAAAATAAGTTACATAAGGTAACTATAAGACTAGAGAGATGCATAAAATAGGTGGAGGGCTTTCCCGATAGCAGAACCAAGCATGGGAGGTCTCATATGCTGTTAAGCCGATGCTCCCAAGGGTTGCTTTACAAAGGTGGGTCCACGCTAAAAATAGTACTTACTAAAAATAGAAAGTTACAAATTAGAGGTTTGAAACCTTGATCTAACAAGATAGGAGCGCAGATTCCTTGGATTTCTCCACCAAATCATAGGTCTAGGTATATGCTTCAGCTCGGGATTTTGTTGGCAAAGCCGAAAAAGTTTAGGGTTTAGGGAGGCCCCCAAGTTTAAAGCTTTGGTGTACTTGGAGTAGTCAAGCTTAAGAACTAGGGGGATCCGCTTACTCGAAGAGGTTTCTCGATTGGAAGCCTTTAGAAGTAGAGCTGTTCGCATATTGTACTTGATCTTGCTGAAAGTTTTCCGAAGGAGAGAGTCCGGATATCCTCTACCTCAAAGTCGTTGGAAAAACAAAAGCTTTAGCTTGATGTAGCTTTGAAGCGTGCTTTCCCTGATGACATAACGCTTAAGTTCTCCAATGATGAAGGCTTCCTTTTGATGACTAGGGTGCCAGGAAAAGAAAGGGAGGTATTGATACCTATTCAGCTCTTTCTGAAAACAACTAGTAGAAAGCTTTCCTATGGTTTGAAAATTAGTGCCTTTGAAGAGGTGAATGTCCAAAAAATCCACAGATGAGTTGGAGATGACATGTGTTATCTTGATATGCTCCTGAAGATCTATTGCATAATTGCTAAGATGTTGAAGCAAAGTGGTGTGAGACCCATGCCAAAAACCTAAAGCGTCATCAATGTATCTTTTGTAGTAGAGTAGCTCTGGTGTGGGATGTACCTGTTCTTGAAGGTTTTCTAAATAACATAGAAAAAGGCAGGCATAGACAACAGCGAAATTACTACCCATAGCAGTGCCTCTGATTTGATGCCAAAAAGTGCCATTAAACTCAAGATAGTGGTTCTTGAGAACAAGAGAGGCAATTGTCATGATCAGGTTGAGCTCTACATGGTTGAAGTCACCCTGTATCATCATCTTGAGGGCATGCAGTCCTTCATTGGTGGGAATACTGGGGTACAGAGATTCCATACTCAATAGTGAAGAGGATAATTTCTTCTGGTAGATGAAGCTTAGATAACTCCTTAATCAGAGTGAGGGAGTCTTTTAGATGTTGCTTTTGTTGGAAGAGAATGGGGAAAAGCTTATGATGAAGCCATATAGACGCATTCTCAAAAACAAAGCCATTGTAAGAGCAGATTGGCCTTCCGACCACTGTAGGTTTGTGGATTTTGGGTAAGAAATAAAGAGAGCAAACTCTGAACCCTTGCTCTAGCTTCTGCAAAATAAACTTTGCTTCATCCCTTGAGAGCACACTAGACTTTTGACAAATGCAGGCAAGCCTATCAAACAGTTCATTCAATGGAGCTTGGGTGACTGGGAGATAGACCTGTTGATCTAGAAGTTGCCGATCACCTTCATTAAGATACCATGATTTATCAAGAATTACCAAACCAAGGTTTTTATCTGCTGGCTTGATAATGATGTTATGGTTCTTTATCAATCTGTTAAGCACTCTTCTCAAATGAAGCGGAAGCTTGTTCTGAGGAAGTCGCTCACATGAAGAGATTGAATTTTGAAGTATGACTCTTCCAGTGTTGATGATGTCTTCCAGAGGCTGATAAACTTTAGAAGGATTCCAATTCGGGTTTGCAACTCGAAAAGGAGGAAGAGGTCTATCTGGTGCATTTCTGAAAAACCATCGAAGTTGTCCTGCAAAATTATCATAGTCTTTGGTTAGATGTGTTGAATCCGGAAACTTTGACGGAGGAATATATCCCAAACCAAGTCCTAGAAGCTTTTTCTCGCTAAATGAAAGCTTGTACTGAGAGAGATTGTGGATGGCAGTGTTTGAAACACGTTGATCCACCTCAGTTGGGGTCTTTCTAGAGAAAAGCAATAGAGCATAGCGCTCGGGATCTTGGAGAGGGAGCCAGAAGAGGTGCCTTAACGCCGGGGATTTCGAGACCGAGATCGGCTTGGTGGAGCGGATCTGCTTTGTGAATTTTGCCGATTTTGTTTCTGTCCCGAACCAGATTTTTGGGTATTGCGGCCTTGTTGAGAAGAGGAAGGCTGTGCAGAGGAGGGGGTGGAAGTATTCTTCCTTTGAGGTTGATTTCCACCCCCTTGCCGGTTTCCCCCTGCTGGCTTTTTGGCTGGGTAGACTTGCCTTTATTTGGCTTGTTTCCCTGCTGCTTACCTTGGTGGTTGTTTTGCCGATCTTTCTGTTGATTGCCTTTTTTAGAAGCTTGGTTGCTTCTAGTTTTCTTCTTGTTGTTGTTCTGGCTATTGTTCTGGCTTTTCTTTTGTTGACTATCTTTCCGTTTTTTGTTTGTCCCACCTGTGTCATTTGCTAGACTTTTCTTTAGCTTGTTGATCTGTGCTTGAACTTGCTTCTAACTTGCTCTTTGACTAGCTTGGCTATAGAGGGGGTTCAATAGGAAGAGATTTTGCATCTCCCATGGCTTGATCCTGTGCAGCTTTCCTCTTGGTGAAAGCAGCTTGCTTGATCTTAGAGTTAAGGAGATGAGAGACCCTGAAATTATTTATGGCAGTTTTGAAATCCTTCAGCAGCTTTTTCTTCCAAGTCTTCATGGTGTTTTCCCATAAAGCGTGTGGGCTGTCCATGAGTTCTAAAGCAGCCATGAGGTTCAGGATTTCCTGGAGACTGGCTTCAAAAGTGGAGGCATAAGCATCCAGCTTCTTTTCTTGATTCTCTACCAGCTTTGCCTGGGCTTCAATGAGGACTTCCAAGCAGCTGCTCTTGTAATTTTTACAAAGATCTTGTAGAGTTTGATTGAGAAAGGCCTGTCCTTGTTCATCTTGCACAGTAAGGCGGGGTGGTTTGAGTCGAAGACTGTTAGGTACGATGCCTTCTTCTCTTTGCTCTCTAAGCTTTTTGAGGTAAGCTTGACTTTTCTCAAAAGCTAAAAACATCTTCTTGTACTCCTCGATAGACTTCTTCAAGAAATCTTTAAGGTGAGAAGGTTGAGCGATGGGAAGAGTAGGTAGAGCAAAAAGGTGATCATAGGATGATGATGAAGCACCAAGTGTAAACATGTATTGGTTTTGTGCATTAGCAGTATCTATGGAATCATCCATTCTTTGCTTAGCACGTTCTCTTTCTCCACTAGCAAATTGAAACGCTCCCTGGCTGGTAGAAGGGTTGTCTTGACCTTCGTTTGCTGCCTCTGGGATAGTGTTCAAAAGCACCATGATAGCAAAGGTTTAGGGTTTAGGGGTCTTTTCAGGTGTGCGGTTGTGGAGTGATAAAGATAAATAACCGGTAGCTGCGGCAGCTAAAAGTAGCTGCAGCAGCAAAAAATAAATTTTTCGGGGGTCGGTTACGTGATAGTGAAGTGATGTCAAGTGGAGTGTATGTAAGATATGGTGTTGAGGTGTGAATAGTATGAACTTAAGATGGCCACGCACTATGACCAAAAAGTCCCAATGATCAAGATATACCGAAAACAGCCACATCAATACTCGCTATGGGCATTATGAATTTGCTCTCATGTCGTTCGGATTAACTAATGCCCCAGCTACATTCAATCGCCTAATGCAAGACATCCTCAGAGAATACATGGATGATTTTGTTTTAGTTTTCTTTGATGACATTCTGATTTACTCAAGGAATGCAGCTGATTGACCATGAGACTCATGTCCGAAAAGTTCTTGAGATTCTAAGGAAGCACCAACTCTTTGCCAAAAAGAGCAAATGCACTTTCTCTGCCATCCATGTTGAATACTTGGGCTTTTTGGTATCCAAAGATGGAATTTCTCCAGATTCCGCAAAACTCCAAGCAGTCATAGATTGGCCTGAACCAAAGACAGTGAAAGAAGTCAGAGGATTCTTGGGATTGACTGGTTGGTATAGAATTTTTATACCAAAGTATGCTCTCATAGCTTCTCCCCTGACTAACCTTCTCAAAAAGAATACCCCATTTCAGTGGTCTGCCAGGTGCCAGAGTGCTTTTGATAAGCTGAAGACCGCCTTGGTAACCAGTCCCGTTCTAAAGCTACCAGATTTCTCTCTACCCTTTGAGGTAGCACTGATGCAAGTGGTTTTGCCCTGGGAGGTGCACTCATGCAGGAAGGTCATGCAATGGCCTATGAATCCCGAAAGCTCAGAACGCATGAGAGGAATTATGTTGTTCACGACCTGGAATTACTTTTAGTAGTCTATGCCTTAAAGTTGTGGAGACATTACCTACTGGGAAAAAGATTCACTTTGATGACAAATCATTAGAGCTTAAAGTGGATCTTTACTTAGAAGGACCTCAACATGTGCCAAAGAAGGTGGATGCAGACCTTACAGGAGTTTGATTTTGAAATCAAGTACCGCCCAAGCAAAGAAAATGTGGTAGCAGATGCCCTCAGCAGAAAAGCCGCCTTGCTTGCAATTACTGTAGTATCAAATCCTTGTTGATTATTGAAGCAAGAGAGAAGATCATGCAGGATAGATTCTTTGGCCCTATTGCTATCCTACTTATGCAGGAAAGCAAAACTCCACAAGAGTTGAACAGAGTTCAAGGGTACAGCCTGGATGATGGCATTATGTATTATAATCGTACGCTATGCATTCCCAATGATGAGGGAACCAAGGATCAAATTTTGAATGAATCCCATGACAGCCTTATAGCAGGACATCCAGGTTTCATCAAAACCTACATGTCTGTAAAGAAAAGCTTCTTTTGGCCTGGTCTGAAAAAGGATGTACTGAATCATGTACGTCAATGTCACTTGACATCACTTCACTATCATGTAACTGGCCCCCGAAAAATTTATTTTTTGCTGTCGCAGCTACTTTTAGCTGCCGCAGCTACCGGTTATTTATCTTTATCACTCCACAACCGCACACCTGAAAAAACCCCTAAACCCTAAACCTTTGCTTTCATGGTGCTTTTGAACACTATCTCCCCAGAGGCAGCAAACGAAGGTCAAGACAACCCTTCTACCAGCCAGGGAGCGTTTCAATTTGCTAGTGGAGAAAGAGAACGTGCTAAGCGAAGAATGGATGATTCCATAGATACTGCTAATGCACAAAACCAATACATGTTTACACTTGGTGCTTCATCATCATCCTATGATCACCTTTTTGCTCTACCTACTCTTCCCATCGCTCAACCTTCTCACCTTAAAGATTTCTTGAAGAAGTCTATCGAGGAGTACAAGAAGATGTTTTTAGCTTTTGAGAAAAGTCAAGCTTACCTCAAAAAGCTTAGAGAGCAAAGAGAAGAAGGCATCGTACCTAACAGTCTTCGACTCAAACCACCCCGCCTTACTGTGCAAGATGAACAAGGACAGGCCTTTCTCAATCAAACTCTACAAGATCTTTGTAAAAATTACAAGAGCAGCTGCTTGGAAGTCCTCATTGAAGCCCAGGCAAAGCTGGTAGAGAATCAAGAAAAGAAGCTGGATGCTTATGCCTCCACTTTTGAAGCCAGTCTCCAGGAAATCCTGAACCTCATGGCTGCTTTAGAACTCATGGACAGCCCACACGCTTTATGGGAAAACACCATGAAGACTTGGAAGAAAAAGCTGCTGAAGGATTTCAAAACTGCCATAAATAATTTCAGGGTCTCTCATCTCCTTAACTCTAAGATCAAGCAAGCTGCTTTCACCAAGAGGAAAGCTGCACAGAATCAAGCCATGGGAGATGTAGAATCTCTTCCTACTGAACCCTCTATAGCCAAGCTAGTGAAAGAGCAAGTTCAGAAGCAAGTTCAAGCACAGATCAACAAGCTAAAGAAAAGTCTAGCAAATGACACAGGTGGGACAAACAAAAAACGGAAAGATAATCAACAAAAGAAAAGCCAGAACAATAACCTGAACAACAACAAGAAGAAAACTAGAAGCAACCAAGCTTCTAAGAAAGGCAATCAATAGAAAGACCGGCAAAACAACCACCAAGGTAAGCAGCAGGGAAACAAGCCAAATAAAGGCAAGTCTACCCAGCCAAAAAACCAGGGGGAAAACCGGCAAGGGGGTGGAAATCAACCTCAAAGGAAGAAGACTTCCACCCCCTCCTCTGCACAGCCTTCCTCTTCTCGACAAGGCCGCAATACCCAGAAATCTGGTTCGGGACAGAAACAAAATCGGCAAAATTCACGAAGCAGATCCGCTCCACCGAGCCGATCTCGGTCTTGAAATCCCCGGCATTAAGGCATCTCTTCTGGCTCCCTCTCCAAGATCCCGAGCGCTATGCTCTATTGGTTTTTTTCTAGAAAGACCCCAACTGAGGTAGATCAACGTGTTTCAAACACTGCCATCCACAATCTCTCTCAGTACAAGCTTTCATTTAGCGAGAAAAAGCTTCTAGGACTTGGTTTGGGATATATTCCTCCGTCAAAGTTTCCGGATTCAACACATCTAACCAAAGACTATGATAATTTTGCAAGACAACTTCGTCTTCGATGGTTTTTCAGAAATGCACCAGATAGACCTCTTCCTCCTTTTCGAGTTGCAATCCCGAATTGGAATCCTTCTAAAGTTTATCAGCCTCTGGAAGACATCATCAACACTGGAAGAGTCATACTTCAAAATTCAATCTATTCATGTGAGCGACTTCCTCAAAACAAGCTTCCGCTTCATTTGAGAAGAGCCCTTAATAGATTGATAAAGAACCATAACATCATTATCAAGCCAGCAGATAAAAACCTTGGTTTGGTAATTCTTGATAAATCATGGTATCTTAATGAAGGTGATCGGCAACTTCTAGATCAACAGGTCTATCTCCCAATCACCCAAGCTCCATTGAATGAACTGTTTGATAGGCTTGCCTGCATTTGTTAAAAGTCTAGTGTGCTCTCTGATAAAAAACAGAAGCAAGAGGGAGCACACACAAGAGAAGCAAACCCTAATCCATATCCATCAATCATAAAGAGGGAGAGAAGCCATAGTCATCATCTCTCTCACACACACAAAGGAGAACACAACATAGTGTTATGTCCACACTACAAAGTAAACCTAATGTAATGTCCACACCACACATGACCAGCTGGGCGCGGTCATAAACACACCACACGATATCTATCTACCATACTGTCACTCTGTCAGCACCCATGTGCTATCCTCCAGCTGTATACGAGCTTGATAAAAAACAGAAGCAGGAGGGAGCACACACAAGAGAAGCAAACCCTAATCCATATCCATCAATCATAAAGAAGGAGAGAAGCCATAGTCATCATCTCTCACACACACACAAAGGAGAACACAACATAGTGTTATGTCCACACTACAAAGTAAACCTAATGTAATGTCCACACCACACATGACCAGCTGGACGCGGTCATAAACACACCACACGATATCTATCTACCATACTGTCACTCTGTCGGCACCCATGTGCTATCCTCCAGCTGTATACGAGCTTGACATTTCAACACTCCCCCTCAAGCTCGACATGTCCATCTCTAGGACTCCCAATCTAGTACGGAAATACTCGAACTTATCCTTACCAAGTGCTTTGGTAAAGATATCTGCAACCTGCTCATCTGTCTGCACATATGTCAAATCAACATGCCCATCTAGCACTTTCTCTCTGATGAAGTGATAGTGGACCTCAATATGTTTGGTCCTGGCATGATAAACTGGGTTGCTAGCAAGCTGAATACTACTCATGTTGTCACAATGAATGACAACTCTCATATCACTCTGTAACCTGACATCATCTAGCAACTTCTTCAACCACATAGCCTCACATGCAGCTATGGCTGCTCCACGATACTCTGCCTCTGTGGTAGATAAAGCAACTGTAGGTTGCTTTTTACTGCTCCAACTCATAGCTCCACTACCAAGGCTGAAAACATAGCCACTGGTAGACCTCCTGTCATATGCACTACCGGCCCAATCTGCATCTGTATATCCATAGACATGCATGTCTTTTCCTGCCTCATAGAAAAGACCATAATGCACGGTAGTTTTGACGTATCTCAGAATACGTCTCACAGCATCCAAGTGAGGTTTATGAGGACTCTGCATAAACTGACTCACCAAACCAATTGCATAACTGAGATCTGGCCTCGTAATGGTCATGTAGATAAGGCTACCAACCATTTTCCTATACATGGTGATATCATCAAGCTCATCACCCAAATCAGCCCTAAGCTTCATGTTTTGCTCTAATGGTGTCAACATTGGTTTGCATGCTGTCATACCATACATTGCCAGCATGTCAAGTGCATATTGCCTTTGCACCAACCATATACCCTTGCTTGTTCTAATCACCTCAATGCCAAGAAAGAACCTTAAATCACCAAGGTCTTTCATATCAAACTCTTTGCATAAAGAGGCCTTAACCTCATCAATGCCTTTCCCACAATCACCTGTGATAATCAAATCATCAACATAAATGGCTATCATCACGATACCATCATGTGTCTTCTTCACATAAAGTGAAGAGTTTGCATTTCCAACCACAAATCCAATACTGACAAGATATCTGCTGATCTTGTCACTCCAAGCACGAGGTGCTTGCTTCAAACCATAGATTGCTTTCTTTAACCTGCAAACAAAAGTAGGATATTTTGGATGTACATATCCTTCTGGCTGTTCCATGTACACCTCTTCTTGTAGTTCACCATTCAAGAAAGCATTTTTTACATCCATTTGATGTAAAGCCCAACCTTTTTGTGCTACTAGTGCAATGATAGACCTCACTGTAGCCATCTTAGCCACTGGGCTGAAAGTTTCATCATAATCAAGACCATAAGTTTGTGCATATCCTTTAGCGACCAGCCTTGCCTTATGTCTCTCTAGGCTGCCATCTGACTTGCACTTTACCTTATACACCCATTTGCAACCAATTGCATTCTTTCCTTTAGGTAACTCAGCCAATTCCCATGTATCATTTTTGTCCAAAGCATCCATCTCTTCATCCATGGCTTTCTCCCATACATGCTCTCCAATAGCCTCTGTATAGCATGTAGGTTCCACATGCTTCACCATAGATGTCATGTATGCATAGTGCATAGCAAAATCTCGATATGTCAATCTTGCAATTGGATATCTGACTCTCTGGGATCTCCGCAATGCATGCGGGTCACTCTGTACACCTGTAACTCTAGCATGTGGTGGTACATATCTGTCCTGCCTAGCACCAGGTGTGCGTAAAATAGGTATGCCGAGCTCCTCATCCAAACTCTCAGAACTAGATGACTCATAACCTGTGATTCCAATTCCTTTGACTTTCTTCTTGCCTTTATCCATAGCACTACTCTCAGTGCTCACAGTCTCATGCCTCAAACGTCCTCACCATGGACGTACACTGCTACTCTCAGCTTCTGCCTGCTGGCCCAGACATATTAGTAGAACTAGAACTTGCTTGTGGCAAGTTCACAGGCACATCTGCCTCAAGTGAGTCAATGACTCCCTCATCTTTTGCTTTGTACCAACTAGCAAGCTCATCAAACACCACATCTCGTGAGATGACTACTTGTCTAGTTTGAGGGTTATAACATTTGTAGGCCTTTCGATCCTGTGCATATCCAACAAATACACATTTCTCTGCCTTAGGATCCAACTTCCATCTTCTTTCATCAGGCACATGGACATAAGCTACGCATCCAAAGACTTTGAGATGTCCAATGTCTGGCTTGTAACCTGTAAGCCGCATCTCTGGCGTGCTTCCATGAATGGCTGCTGTAGGTGTTTTGTTCAGGATATACACTGCAGTAGCACATGCTTCTGCCCAATAGTAATCTGGCATGCTCTTTTCATTGAGCATTGCCCTTGCCATATCACATATGACTCGATTCTTTCTCTCAGCCGCCACACCATTCTGCTGAGGTGTATACCTGCATGTCAACTGTCTTCTTATCCCATGCTTCTTCAAGAAATGTTCAAAAGCTTTTGAGGTGTATTCACCACCTCCATCTGTTCTCAAACATTTAATCCAACAGCCATATTGCTTTTCTACAAGAGCTTTGAAATCCATGAACTTTTCCAGCACTTCACTCTTCTCTCTCAGAAAGTATATCCATGTCATCCTGCTGAAATCATCTATAAATGTCACATAGTATAGACTGCCTTTGATAGATGGATTTTGTGCAGGGCCCTATACATCACTGTGTACTATCTCAAGTGGCCTGTTACTCATATTTCCTTCTCTAGGAAACCTCAACCTTGCCTGCTTTCCAAACTAACAGGCTTCACAAACATGCATATGTCCATCATATTTGAATCTAGGCAATCCACTGACAATGCCTCTTGTTTGCATGTTCTTTAATCTCTGTATATTGACATGTCCAATCCTCTTGTGCCACATGTCAATGTCCTGCACAATCCCATTGCTCTTTGAAAACATGGCTGAGCTCAATTCTGGTATGCCTGCATCCAATTTGAACAACCTTCCTTCCTTCTTGCCCTTGGCAATCAATCTACAGCCATGCTTAAAGTCTTCCACAAAATAGCCATTCTCATTGAATCTTACTTGTAATCCCTGCTCAACCATTTGGCCTACTGATGCCAAATTCTTTGTGATGGATGGTACATATAACACTTCTGACATATTCTTCACATTTCCATCATGCATCCTCAAAGGCACACTGCCAACATGTGTTATAAGATGCTGAGTATCATCTCCTGTGACCACATAACCATTTGTATCCAATGGTTGCATCTTCTCAAACCACTCACCATGACATGTCATGTGATTTGAGGCACCTGAATCCATATACCATGACTCATCTCCAGCATTCTGAGAATCCATTGTCCCCATAATGTGCTTCATTGCAAAAAGATGATTTGAACTCCCATCATTGTTACTAGTAGATGCATAATTTCCATGTTGTGGTCTTCCATTCCTGACATCATTCTGCTTTTTGTAACAATCTTTTGCCATATGTCCAAGTTTGCCACAATAGTGACATTCAATCCCATTCAAATTTTGTTGAGGACCTTGCCATCGTCCTCTACCACGAGCACCTGTTCCAACTCTCCCCCTATGGGATTGAAATCCACGACCTCCACGTGATCCAAATGATGACTGTGAATTCTGAAAATTCTGATTTGATTGTGGTTGAGTAAACCTGTCATTCCAACCACGTCCTCCACGACCTCGAGAGGTAAATCTCCCCCTGCCTCGAAAGCCTCTAGATGAGTAAAAAGCCTGATTCCTTGCATGCTCATCATTACTGGATGAGGATGCACCACCTGTAAGACTCATACCACCAAGTCCAAGCTTCAATTCTTCCACAATGAGCAATGACACAAGCTCATTAAAGTCTGGCATTCCTCCCAACCTTACTGAGATGGAAGTATCAAAAGATTTGTATTCTTTGCCTAAACCACACAATGTGAGAGCAACCAAATCATCATCATCCATTGGGGCATGGATTGATGACAAGGAATCTGCATAACCCTTGATTTCCTGAACATACTCATGTATACTCCTATTCCTTCGTGTTACACTGTGAATCTGTTGCTTTAGTTGTATCTTCCTTGCACCAGTGTCTGTCTCATACATTCGACACAATATACCCCATGCTTCTTTTGGTGTATCTGCATCTTGGATGTGAATAAGCAAGGCATCTGTTACACATATTGAAAAATAATGCAACACTTTCGAAGACCGCTCTACCCATTGCTTGTGAGCCAGCAACTGAGCATTATTTGGTTGAGGAGGTAGGAATGGCTCCGGGTCTTCATCCGACCACGAGACTCCATAAACCTTTGCCTTTCAAAAAACTCTTCATTCGAAACTTCCACACTTGAAAGTTAGTTCTGTCAAGCTTCTCTCCAACAATCTGTATCGGACCATCTCCCATTGTTGCAAAAATATAGTAGATGTACCCTTTTGATAAGTTGTATGCAGGACCTGTAAAGCTTCAAATCTCTCCAAATCACATCAAATGCTTGCAAATTGTGTGCATTTACATCCCACAATGATTCATCAACAATGTACACTCGATCAAAGTTGAAACCAAATGATACTTCTTCACAAAAAATTTTCTGGTTTTTCTCTCGCCAGTAACCAGTCAAGGATTATGCTCTAAATCCTTCAAATCTTGTCCAAATGCAATGATTCAACTTGCATTGGCTTCCCAACACATTGCTCCAACATATCCTAGAAGGGTTTGATCAAATTCTTCAAGGTGAATGAGAACCACCAATTTTTGTAGCTCCCTGGTTTGCCTTTTCCTGCATCTGTCAGGTACCACCTCTCACTAAAAGTGCTCTATCTCCTTCAAATCTTATCCAAATTCAAAACTTTTTGAATCAAAGTTTAGCAACTCATAGGACTCTACTTGTACCAAAGGAATTAGGCCAATTTGATATAGACAAGGATTAATGCCTTGATTAATAATGCTCTGTTTCTGGACAAACTTTCTGCAAACCTGCACACCTCTGATAAATGACTTCAATGAGCTCCAAATACATCAAATGAGCTGCAACCAAGCTTCACAATGCCTTAGCAATGTCTTTGCTAAACTCCCCAAGCTTTGAATGGCATAAAATGGAGTAGTATTGAGTGAATTACATGAATTTTATTGAAAACTGTTAGGACTTCAGCTCCAGAATGCGACGCCTGCTCCAGAGGGCTATAGTAGAAGAAGGGCAAATCACAATTGAGTTGATAATATTCTTAGCAATGACCTAAACCAACTTGTGCTTGAAGGGTTTGGCTCAATTCTTCCTCTAGCTTAGGGCTTAGGGTTTAGGGTTTAGGGTTTAGGGTTTAGGGTTTGGGGTTTGGGGTTTAGGGTTTGGGGCTTGGGGTTTGGGGCTTAGGGCTTAGGGCTTAGGGTTTAGGGCTTAGGGTCTAGGGTCTAGGGTCTAGGGTCTAGGGTTTAGGGGTTTTAGGGTTTTAGGGTTTTAGGGTTTTAGGGTTTTAGGGTTTAGGGGTTTTAGGGTTTAGGGTTTAGGGTTAGGGTTCACGGTTCAGGGTAGACGGTTCAGGGTTGAGGGTTCAGGGCTCAGGGTTCAGGGTTCAGGGTTAGGGTCAGGGTCAGGGTTCAGGGTTCAGGGTTCAGGCTTCAGGGTTCAGGGTTCAGGGTTCAGGGGTTTTTTCAGGTGTGCGGTTGTGGAGTGATAAAGATAAATAACCGGTAGCTGCGGCAGCTAAAAGCAGCTGCGGCAGCAAAAAATAAATTTTTCGGGGGGCCGGTTACGTGATAGTCAAGTGAAGTGTATGTAAGATATGGTGTTGAGGTGTGAATAGTATGAACTTAAGATGGCCACGCACTATGACCAAGAAGTCCAAAATCCCACCTCACGAGGACAATAGCTAGCCGAAAAATACGACCAGTTGCCCACGCAAAATAAAGGCTAAGATGTGGGGACAACAACTTGCCGCAAAAGAACGACTAGTTGTCCACCAAACCAAAGGCTAAGACGTGGGGACAACAACTTGCCGCAAAAGAACGACTAGTTGCCCTCAAAAATAAAGGTAAGGGGAAGGGAAGGTGCATCAATCGAAATGACACTTAGCATGCCACGCAATATGACATTATGCCAGATCGAAGGAGCATACTCAGCAGAAAGACACTAAACCAGCCAAATTAATGACCAAGTGCCTCTTACTAAGCACCAAACCAATGGCCTTACTCACACACACAAGAAAGACACTTTACTTGCCCAAAAAAGGACTAAGTGCCTAACATACACAAAACACAAGACAAAATTTGATTTGATTTAAGAGACAAAAAAGACTTAAAAAAGTCGATTTCTTGTATTAACTTGAGGGTGTAGTTCCAAACTAGTTTCGCTCTAGAATGAGCTCTTCAGTGGAACACCCAAGTTTGAGATTACAAGAATGAGAGCTCTCCCTTATGTAGAGAAGGGAGGGCTAGCTTTTGCCTCTTTGCATGTGGGATAATTCAGCCTTTTGTTGTGAAAAAGCAAGCTTAGGACATGAAGAACCCAATGCAACAAACGGCGCTCGAATCGGATAAGTAGAGCTCTCTAAACAAGTAAAAGAAGCTCAATAGCATCTCATGCAAGCTATGGGTTTTGAACTCATGACCTCTTTCATTAGAGTCACAAGCCTTAACCATTAGGCTAGAGTGGACATGTTGACTCTACATGCAAAAATTAGTTACATAAGGTAACTAGAAGACTAGAGAGATGCATAAAATAGGTGGAGGGTTTTCCCGATAGCAGAACCAAACATGGGAGGTCTCATATGCTGTTAAGCCGATGCTCCCAAGGGTTGCTTTACAAAGGTGGATCCACGCTAAAAATAGTACTTACTAAAAATAGAAAGTTACAAATTAGAGGTTCGAAACCTTGATCTAACAAGATAGGAGCGCAGATTCCTTGGATTTCTCCAGCAAATCATAGGTCTAGGTATATGCTTCAGCTCGGGATTTTGTTGGCAAAGCCGAAAAAGTTTAGGGTTTAGGGAGGCCCCCAAGTTTAAAGCTTTGGTGTACTTGGAGTAGTCAAGCTTAAGAACCAGGGGGATCCGCTTACTCGAAGAGGTTTCTCGATTGGAAGCCTTTAGAAGTAGAGCTGTTCGCATATTGTACTTGACCTTGCTGAAAGTTTTCCGAAGGAGAGAATCCGGATATCCTCTACCTCGAAGTCGTTGGAAAAACAAAAGCTTTAGCTTGATGTAGCTTTGAAGCGTGCTTTCCCTGATGACATAACGCTTAAGTTCTCCAATGATGAAGGATTCCTTTTGATGACTAGGGTGCCAGGAAGAGAAAGGGAGGTATTGATACCTGTTCAGCTCTTTCTGAAAACAACTAGTAGAAAGCTTTCCTGTGGTTTGAAAATTAGTACCTTTGAAGAGGTGAATATCCAAAAAATCCACAGATGAATTGGAGATGACATGTGTTATCTTGATATGCTCCTGAAGATCCATTGCATAGTTGCTAAGATGTTGAAGCAAAGTGGTGTGAGACCCATGCCAAAAACCTAAAGCGTCATCAATGTATCTTTTGTAGTAGAGTAGCTCTGTTGTGGGATGTACCTGTTCTTGAAGGTTTTCTAAATAACATAGAAAAAGGCAGGCATAGACAACAGCAAAATTACTCCCCATAGCAGTGCCTCTGATTTGATGCCAAAAAGTGCCATTAAACTCAAGATAGTGGTTCTTGAGAACAAGAGAGGCAATTGTCATGATGAGGTTGAGCTCTACATGGTTGAAGTCACCCTGTATCATCATCTTGAGGGCATGCAGTCCTTCATTGGTGGGAATACTGGGGTACAGAGATTCCACATCAAATGTGAAGAGGATAATTTCTTGTGGTAGATGAAGCTCAGATAACTCTTTAATCAGAGTGAGGGAGTCTTTTAGATGTTGCTTTTGTTGGAGGAGAATGGGGAAAAGCTTATGATGAAGCCATATAGACGCATTCTCAAAAACAAAGCCATTGTAAGAGCAGATTGGCCTTCCGACCACTGTCGGTTTGTGGATTTTGGGCAAGAAGTAAAGAGAGCAAACTCTGAACCCTTGCTCTGGCTTCTGCAAAATAAACTTTGCTTCATCCCTTGAGAGCACACTAGACTTTTGACAGATGCAGGCAAGCCTATCAAACAGTTCATTCAATGGAGCTTGGGTGACTGGGAGATAGACCTGTTGATCTAGAAGTTGCCGATCACCTTCATTAAGATACCATGATTTATCAAGAATTACCAAACCAAGGTTTTTATCAGCTGGCTTGATAATGATGTTATGGTTCTTTATCAATCTGTTAAGGGCTCTTCTCAAATGAAGCGAAAGCTTGTTCTGAGGAAGTCGCTCACATGAAGAGATTGAATTTTGAAGTATGACTCTTCCAGTGTTGATGATGTCTTCCAGAGGCTGATAAACTTTAGAAGGATTCCAATTCGGGTTTGCAACTCGAAAAGGAGGAAGAGGTCTATCTGGTGCATTTCTGAAAAACCATCGAAGACGAAGTTGCCTTGCAAAATTATCATAGTCTTTGGTGAGATGTGTTGAATCCGGAAACTTTGATGGAGGAATATATCCCAAACCAAGTCCTAGAAGCTTTTTCTCGCTAAATGAAAGCTTGTACTGAGAGAGATTGTGGATGGCAGTGTTTGAAACACGTTGATCCACCTCAGTTGGGGTCTTTCTAGAGAAAAGCAATAGAGCATAGCGCTCGGGATCTTGGAGAGGGAGCCAGAAGAGGTGCCTTAACGCCGGGGATTTCGAGACCGAGATCGGCTCGGTGGAGCGGATCTGCTTCGTGAATTTTGCCGATTTTGTTTCTGTCCCGAACCAGATTTCTGGGTATTGCGGCCTTGTCGAGAAGAGGAAGGCTGTGCAGAGGAGGGGGTGGAAGTCTTCTTCCTTTGAGGTTGATTTCCACCCCCTTGCCGGTTTCCCCGCTGGTTTTTTGGCTGGGTAGACTTGCCTTTATTTGGCTTGTTTCCCTGCTGTTGCTGCTTACCTTGGTGGTTGATTTGCCGGTCTTTCTGTTGATTGCCTTTCTTAGAAGCTTGGTTGCTTCTAGTTTTCTTCCTGTTGTTGTTCTGGCTATTGTTCTGGCTTTTCTTTTGTTGATTATCTTTCCGTTTTTTGTTTGTCCCACCTGTGTCATTTGCTAGACTTTTCTTTAGCTTGTTGATCTGTGCTTGAACTTGCTTCTGAACTTGCTCTTTGACTAGCTTGGCTATAGAGGGTTCAGTAGGAAGAGATTCTGCATCTCCCATGGCTTGATCCTGTGCAGCTTTCCTCTTGGTGAAAGCAGCTTGCTTGATCTTAGAGTTAAGGAGATGAGAGACCCTGAAATTATTTATGGCAGTTTTGAAATCTTTGAGCAGCTTGTTCTTCCAAGTCTTCATGGTGTTTTCCCATAAAGCGTGTGGGCTGTCCATGAGTTCCAAAGCAGCCATGAGGTTCAGGATTTCCTGGAGACTGGCTTCAAAAGTGGAGGCATAAGCATCCAGCTTCTTTTCTTGATTCTCTACCAGCTTTGCTTGGGCTTCAATGAGGACTTCCAAGCAGCTGCTCCTGTAATTTTTACAAAGATCTTGTAGAGTTTGATTGAGAAAGGCCTGTCCTTGTTCATCTTGCACAGTAAGGCGGGGTGGTTTGAGTCGAAGACTGTTAGGTACGGTGCCTTCTTCTCTTTGCTCTCTAAGCTTTTTGAGGTAAGCTTGACTTTTCTCAAAAGCTAAAAACATCTTCTTGTACTCCTCGATAGACTTCTTCAAGAAATCTTTAAGGTGAGAAGGTTGAGCGATGGGAAGAGTAGGCAGAGCAAAAAGGTCATCAAAGGATGATGATGAAGCACCAAGTGTAAACCTGTATTGGTTTTGTGCATTAGCAGTATCTATAGAATCATCCATTCTCCGCTTAGCACGTTCTCTTTCTCCACTAGCAAATTGAAACGCTCCCTGGCTGGTAGAAGGGTTGTCTTGACCTTCGTTTGCTGCCTCTGGGATAGTGTTCAAAAGCACCATGATAGCAAAGGTTTAGGGTTTAGGGGTTTTTTCAGGTGTGCGGTTGTGGAGTGATAAAGATAAATAACCGGTAGCTGCGGCAGCTAAAAGCAGCTGCGGCAGCAAAAAATAAATTTTTCGGGGGGCCGGTTACGTGATAGTCAAGTGAAGTGTATGTAAGATATGGTGTTGAGGTGTGAATAGTATGGACTTCTTGGTCATAGTGCGTGGCCATCTTAAGTTCATACTATTCACACCTCAACACCATATCTTACATACACTTCACTTGACTATCACGTAACCGGCCCCCCGAAAAATTTATTTTTTGCTGCCGCAGCTGCTTTTAGCTGCCGCAGCTACCGGTTATTTATCTTTATCACTCCACAACCGCACACCTGAAAAAACCCCTAAACCCTAAACCTTTGCTATCATGGTGCTTTTGAACACTATCCCAGAGGCAGCAAACGAAGGTCAAGACAACCCTTCTACCAGCCAGGGAGCGTTTCAATTTGCTAGTGGAGAAAGAGAACGTGCTAAGCGGAGAATGGATGATTCTATAGATACTGCTAATGCACAAAACCAATACAGGTTTACACTTGGTGCTTCATCATCATCCTTTGATGACCTTTTTGCTCTGCCTACTCTTCCCATCGCTCAACCTTCTCACCTTAAAGATTTCTTGAAGAAGTCTATCGAGGAGTACAAGAAGATGTTTTTAGCTTTTGAGAAAAGTCAAGCTTACCTCAAAAAGCTTAGAGAGCAAAGAGAAGAAGGCACCGTACCTAACAGTCTTCGACTCAAACCACCCCGCCTTACTGTGCAAGATGAACAAGGACAGGCCTTTCTCAATCAAACTCTACAAGATCTTTGTAAAAATTACAGGAGCAGCTGCTTGGAAGTCCTCATTGAAGCCCAAGCAAAGCTGGTAGAGAATCAAGAAAAGAAGCTGGATGCTTATGCCTCCACTTTTGAAGCCAGTCTCCAGGAAATCCTGAACCTCATGGCTGCTTTGGAACTCATGGACAGCCCACACGCTTTATGGGAAAACACCATGAAGACTTGGAAGAACAAGCTGCTCAAAGATTTCAAAACTGCCATAAATAATTTCAGGGTCTCTCATCTCCTTAACTCTAAGATCAAGCAAGCTGCTTTCACCAAGAGGAAAGCTGCACAGGATCAAGCCATGGGAGATGCAGAATCTCTTCCTACTGAACCCTCTATAGCCAAGCTAGTCAAAGAGCAAGTTCAGAAGCAAGTTCAAGCACAGATCAACAAGCTAAAGAAAAGTCTAGCAAATGACACAGGTGGGACAAACAAAAAACGGAAAGATAATCAACAAAAGAAAAGCCAGAACAATAGCCAGAACAACAACAGGAAGAAAACTAGAAGCAACCAAGCTTCTAAGAAAGGCAATCAACAGAAAGACCGGCAAATCAACCACCAAGGTAAGCAGCAACAGCAGGGAAACAAGCCAAATAAAGGCAAGTCTACCCAGCCAAAAAACCAGCGGGGAAACCGGCAAGGGGGTGGAAATCAACCTCAAAGGAAGAAGACTTCCACCCCCTCCTCTGCACAGCCTTCCTCTTCTCGACAAGGCCGCAATACCCAGAAATCTGGTTCGGGACAGAAACAAAATCGGCAAAATTCACGAAGCAGATCCGCTCCACCGAGCCGATCTCGGTCTCGAAATCCCCGGCGTTAAGGCACCTCTTCTGGCTCCCTCTCCAAGATCCCGAGCGCTATGCTCTATTGCTTTTCTCTAGAAAGACCCCAACTGAGGTGGATCAACGTGTTTCAAACACTGCCATCCACAATCTCTCTCAGTACAAGCTTTCATTTAGCGAGAAAAAGCTTCTAGGACTTGGTTTGGGATATATTCCTCCATCAAAGTTTCCGGATTCAACACATCTCACCAAAGACTATGATAATTT